>NW_027467034.1:107500-170000 GCF_046128005.1 Genypterus blacodes | reverse complement strand
AAATACAACCTGTCTCTGACACTGATTTGTCTCTGTCAAATGTGGCAAAAAGAGTTATGTGTGCTTGGACCTGTCCATATAAGGTGTGTGTGTGTGTGTGTGTGTGTGTGTGTGTGTGTGTGTGTGTGTGTGTGTGTGTGTGTTACCGTGTGAAGCAGTGCTGATGTCTCTGGGCATACTGGGTCGGCCCTCCCCTGCCCAGCCGTACGCACCAACACTCACTCTGTATTTAGTCTTCACCTTTAAGTTACCAACCTCCACATCCTGCGAGACGTCATGAACAGAATGTATAATGTGTATATATATATATATATATATGTAGAGCGAGAGAGAGAGAGAGAGAGAGAGAGAGAGAGAGAGAGAGAGAGAGAGAGAGAGAGAGAGACAGAGAGGGAGAGAGAGAGAGAGAGAGACAGAGAGAGAGAGAGAGAGAGAGAGAGAGAGGCAGAGAGGCAGAGAGAGAGAGAGACAGTGAGAGCGAGTATGATTAGGGGGGATGAAAGAAAAGGAGAAAGAGTGAGGAAGAGACAGAGAAAACTAAATTACTAGTTGCAGATTCTTTCATAATCTTCTTCCACAGATGGGTGGAAACTTCTTCAAATCCAGACATAAATGTCAAACAGGGTCTATTTCTATAAAAAAAGCCAAATGATACTTACAAAACCTGCCTGTCCATCAAGCTGCCCCTTTGAGGAAATCAAAGCAGGTACACTCATTAGTGACGGCGTGCATCAGACTGAAAATGTCAAACTTTAAAATATGTGTGTGAAAGAAAGAAGTGAAAGAAGAAACCATCAACATATTTTAGTGTTGCTGGTTTGACAGAGACATGTTAGACAGCAGAGCACTTTGAGTCTTCGTCTACTCACAGTTGTCAACATGTCCAAGCTGAGAGGAACCTCCAGTATAGAAGCTGCACCCATTGGACGGCTGCTCCTGATCTCTGTGTAGAAGACCTGCAAGAGCCACACACACACACACACACACACACACACACACACACACACACACACACACACACACACACACACACACACACACACACACACACACACACACACACACACACACACACACACACACACACAAATTCAGACCAAATCAAATGGTCCAGGCGGACCTGGATGTGATGGCATCAGGTATCAGAACCAACGATGAGCAGCACATTTGTTGGGCTCATGGACTTTCTAAAGGTTCTTTGGTCTTTATTTGTTTTCTGTCAGACGCAGGGGACAGAGGTCAAAGTGTAAACGTGGGCTGTCCACAGTCTCTTCACAGAGCTCCATAGACACTGTGCATAACTAGTGCTAGGAGAGCCTTCATCATCATCATCATCACTGATTAGATTGTTGCTTAATTTATAACAAAAACCAAACCTGTTTCAATTCTGAAACAATGTTATTCAAACCATAAAACCTTTATCAATGTGTGGCAGTGGCGATTTAAAAGAGGCATCATGAGGAGGAAATATAAGAAAACAGGATTATTGATGAACTTTCAATGTGATTGGCCAGTTGAGCACACATGTTAATCTGTGAGTCACGGAGCTACAGGAGGGAGCAGACTAATCCTCTTACTGCAGACATATGGTCACAACACACACTGACAGAAGAAGAAAACACTTAAGAGGTAGGGAGGAAGGAAGGAAGGAAGGAAGGAAGGAAGGAAGGAAGGAAGGAAGGAAGGAAGGAAGGGAGGAAGGAAGGATGTGCTCACACACAGATGACAGAGCACATCTGTCTCATCTGTGCAGTGGAACAGACTGAAGGCCGTCTGAGTGTTTGAGACCTTAAGAGCAAAGACGAGTCAGCAAATGTACAGAAATGTGATGAAGATTTGCAGAGAACAACCTCCTGTGTGTGTGTGTGTGTGTGTGTGTGTGTGTGTGTGTGTGTGTGTGTGTGTGTGTGTGTGTGTGTGTGTGTGTGTGTGTGTGTGTGTGTGTGTGTGTGTGTGTGTGTGTGTGTGTGTGTGTGTGTGTGTGTGTGTGTGTGTATGTGTGTGCACCATTAAATCATTTTATACAAACTTCTTTTCTGTCCATGGAAGAAGAACAGAAGAGGACTTTGGTTGAGCTCTTTTTCCTAAATCAGAGGATGTCTTGGTGTAGCAGTGAAACCTTGTGTTTGATGACATGTTGGTCAAAGCCTCAGACTTTCTCCCAGTTAGTGAGCGGCCATCTTGCCTTGTAGCCTGTGATGGTGCTGACGTGGCGGCGGGGCATCTTCCATCGTACGCTGAAGGACGTGCAGTTGACCGTCTCCAGCTGAATGTCTAACGGAGGACTGAGACGATCTGAGAAAGGTAAAGACAACAGGCTCAGTGTTGATTGATGGTGAATGCATCATATGTGGTTCAAAGCTGGATCAAAGTAAAAGAATCAAACTCTTCAACACTGAACATGTACAGAGTTCTGTGCTCTGATGATGTGTTCATGGTTCTAAGGAGCGTAAACACGCCTGACTGGTATGTGGTGTGTCTGCTGTAACATCTCTCCATCGGGCCAGAGGACCTCTTCACCCCCTGAGTGTGTTTGAAGGAGACAGCAGCTGTGTGATGAGTTATGATAAGAGACTCTGTCCACTGCTCTCATGGTCTGGGACTTGGAATCATCAGCTCCTTTGCTACTTGAAAGATCCTGATTACACACACACGTGTCACATACGTGTGGTCTATAGGTGCAAACCATCATGGCCCTTATGAACTACTGCACATGTGAGGGGACCATGAGCACACAGGAGCCCTGGACATACATGTAAGATAGGAAGCATACATCACAGAACACCCAGGTCCTCAAAACATGTCCTCGTGTCCTGAACACACACTTCATGTCCTCGTGTCCTGATCACACACTTCATGTCCTCGTGTCCTGATCACACACTTCATGTCCTCGTGTCCTGATCACACGCTTACACAGGACTGCAACCTGTCCAACAACAACCTGGACTAGATGACAAGTCATGGCAGAGCTAATACACACTCACCACACTCATAGGGTGAGACAGGGACAGGGACAGGGACAGGGACAGAGACAGGGACAGGGACAGAGACAGGGACAGGGACAGGGACAGGGACAGAGACAGGGACAGGGACAGGGACAGGGACAAGGACAGGGACAGGGACAGAGAAAGGGACAGAGACAGAGACAGGGACAGGGACAGGGACAGGGACAGGGACAGAGACAGGGACAGGGACAGGGACAGAGAAAGGGACAGGGACAGAGACAGGGACAGGGACAGACTAGCCAGAAATGCCATAGAAGTCAATTCTCATCACCTGGTTGTAAAAAAAAAGTTGTATTCGATCTAAACAGTTTTCATGTTTATGATGTAATTCACACTTTCAATTTCAAAATAAATGAGACCCAAAAGCCAAACATGAGCTTTAAAGTGCCAAACAAGGAACTCTGCTGTCGTTACACACTCACTCTTTTCCTCTTTCCACTCTCTTTGTTACTCTATATTTCTTTTCTCTTTATTCTCTTTATTTCTCTTTATTTCTGGTCTCTGTCTTCTCCCTCCTCCGTGACCGACCTCCTCCTGTTGCCCTGAATCTTCTTCAGTCAATAACCCAATGTCTTCACAGAGAGATAGATGATGTCATAGCACTTATCTCTTTTCAATCAATATCCATGTCAATAAATGCACTATAGGTCTTGAAGGCCCTACAGGTTTGGTGGATGTTTGGGCACTAGAGGGACTTAATTCACCTCCAGATTCAACTGATACTCCACCTTGGATACAGACGGAGACAGAGAGGGAGATGGAGACGGGGACGGAGATGGAGACAGAGGCAGAGACGGAGATGGAGATGGAGATGGAGACGGGGACGGAGACGGGGACAGGGCAGGGACAGAGACCAGATTCTACTGATGCTCACAATAATCACCTCTGAAACATGCATGCACATCCCAAACAGCTGTCAGTGAGCAGAAGTAAAGGGTGTGGCCATGTTGATTTTGAAGCCTTCATAATAGTGCTATTCTCTAAAATCTCTCTAAGGTGCAGCAACAAGCTGAAGGAGGAACCTGAGTGGCTTGATGCTGCTGGAAGATGTCGTCCCCCTTCTGCAGCAGGAAGCACAAGGAGGAACACACACAGAAAGATCCTGGCCGGGAATCAAACCCAGGACCCCACTGAGGGGATAGAGTGCTAACCACTGAGCCAGGGTGCCACCTCAAACCTGTGGGGATTCAAACCCACAGCCCCGGAGAGACTGGAGCCTTATCCCAGCCTGTAGACCAGTCTGGCACACTAACACGTTAGTAAACCCTGGACTGAGTTCCTCTTGTCCATTTTAAACTTGGGTGCACATAGGAGTGATTCTGGCCTGAAGCCATCAAACCAAGTCAACCTGCATCTCCTACTTCCTTCCACCGCTCAACACAACATCACATTTATGTCTGCTCCTTAGTTAAATAAGTTCATGATTGAAACGTTGTATCTAACCCATATTTTGTGTTTTAAGTTTGACACAAAGATTATGAAATCCCAGAGACAAAGACATCTTGTCCTGGAGTACTGAGGGCTGATTCTTTAGGACACGGAGCCCTGAGGACATCTGTCCCTCCTCAAGAATGTGTAAGGTCACTGCAGTCATGAAGACAGAGCTGCTGTCCTCTGAGTCCATGTGGAGGACAGACAGACAGCAGCTCACAGTCTATATGACTGCAGGGCAGCGAGGGACAGACAGACAGACAGACAGACAGACAGACAGACAGACAGACAGACAGCAAAGTGATGGAGAGAGGTAGAGAAATGAAGTGATAACAGCAGAGATGGGAAAGTGACAGATAGCATAACAAAGAATGAAATAGAGAAGAAGAAGAGGAAGAGCTATCAAAGAAAGAGGGAAGTAGCTGCAGCGCGAAGTCTGTCTGTCTGTCTGTCTGTCTGTCTGTCTGTCTCTCTCTCTCTTGTTGACCGTCCTGCTCAGAGACCTGCTGACCTCATTAAAGTCCAAACTGTGATGGAAAAACTAACTTAAAGAATACTTTCATACAAATAAACACAGCCCTGATGTACACAGAGACAGATATTGATATATTGATATATTGATATATTGATAGACACTATACTGCCTGAGAACACAATGAGTCCAGTAATCTGAAAGACTCTGACTCACTGTGACATTCTAAAGGATCAATGATCTCTAATCACGCTCATTAGTTATCAAGCTTGGACACGAAGGCTGGAATGATGAATAAACTGTCAATCAACTTACCAGATCTCCGAACATTTGATCTTCTTGCGCTGAAGCAAACGCTGACCGTGCAGGAGGCGACGAGCAGTAAGAAGAAGAAAGTCCTGCTCCTGTCTTCACGTGTGGACGCCATCGTGTCTTCTTCTGTCCAAAGACTCAAATGTTCATTTTAGTTCCACATCCAAACGCGTGAGGAACTCTGTTCTCCTCTGACGAAACTTCACTCCGCGTTTATCCCAAACTGGCCGCTAACGCCACCCAGACACACAGAAAGAGAGAGAGAGAGACACACACACACACCCACAGAGAGAGAGACACACAGAGACACACACACACACACACACACAAGAGAGAGAGAGCCACACACACGGACCCGCCTGGAGATCCGCAGCAGAGACTTCACACTGATAAGATTACAGTTTGCAAAAGATCAGCTGTGTGTGTGTGTGTGTGTGTGTGTGTGTGTGTGTGTGTGTGTGTGTGTGTGTGTGTGTGTGTGTGTGTGTGTTTACGCGCAGTGGACGCTCTGAAGCTCCACGCGTGACACGGAACTAAAAGTTTAAAGACGCTTCTCGCTTCTTCTTCTTCTCTTTTCCGTGTGAATCTCGTTGGTCTTGTCACGCTCGCGCCGGTGTGTTAGACAGCAGGAGACGGGCCGAGGGACCAGAGTGAGAACCGAGGACCGAGGACAGTGAGCAGCTAAGAGGATCACACGAGTCTAATCCGCACACTGCACACAGATGGAGAGCGTCTCTACGCAGACACAAGGTCTCAACAGACCTGTGTGTGTGTGTGTGTGTGTGTGTGTGTGTGTGTGTGTGTGTGTGTGTGTGTGTGTGTGTGTGTGTGTGGTCCTTGACCAGCTTGACCCTGACCAGTGAACCCTGAGGTTGTCTGACTTCCTGTTTCCATCTTCTCCCGGTCATCCTCTTCATTCTTTAGACTTGTTCCTCAGCTTCTCTGGTTCATGCTTCATCTTCTCTCTCTCTTCTCCTTTCTTCTTCTTCTCCAGGTGGAACCTTGTACTGTAATATTCTGGCAGACTGGTGGGGACTCACAGGTTTGGACCTCTGTGGAGTCGTAGTCAGGGTGGTTGATACTCCTCCTGATTGGGCATAATTAGGGTGGTTGATACTCCTGATTGGTCCTCCTGGCTGTGATGATGGTCGTTAGAGGGATTGGCGCCCCCTAATGGCCACAGGTGGGACTTTCCTTTCTGCTGCAACGATGTTCATTAGAGGCTGAATGATTGTTTGGCCCTGGGGAGGGACGAGAGAGCAACGTGTCCCAGACCTCCTCCTCTGTTTAGAGACGACTTCTCTATATTTACATAGATTGCCTCTTTGACTCCTGTCCAGGATGTGGACATTATTGTCCTCAGAGGAGTGTCCATGTCCTTTAAGTGTAGACAGATAGCTGAGTCCTGGAGAGTCGGTGGGTTTGTTTGATGGTTGTTTGGTTTCTGTGATGTTCAGGTCTGAGCTCCCGGTGCTCAGATTCTCCTGATGCAGATGGAATGACTTTGTTTTGTGATGATTTGTGTTTGTGGTAGATCTGCATGCAGTGAAGTGCTCTACACTCTGAGAGGGATGTGATCCATACAAATACACTCAGTGCATGGCAGGATGTGATCTGTTGCACTTCCAGTCCGGTCAGACCACCAGCTAGACACAACCCAAGACCCCTGACACAACTGGAACTCTGGCCCTGTGGTAAACTGCTGACAGAATAAATGAGGCATCAGCTCCCCACAACCCGGTTCAGAGTACAGAGCCGCTCATGCACATCTGCAGACTGGCTAAACACTCCATGCGGCTTATCAGCTGAATTCAGAGCTGCAAGAGGAGCAAAGTAATCAGGGACTGAGTGTCTTTCACGCTGAATAGTGCTGCACATAAACATGAACCCGTGCTTCATTACTGTGATCGCATGATTTAGAAGTTCATGTCTCCTCTGCTCTCTCTTCTCCATCTGCGCCCTTCCCTAACCCACCAACATACAGCCATGTTGTTCTGAGATGAATGGAGTTCAACGTCATTCATGTTCAACCTCAAGGAAAAATAAAGAAAACAATTGGGCCATCAGGTGTCGTATATAAAGATAGAGACATGGATGGAACACTGGATGTTTGTATTTAAAATGGGGCAGAAAAGAGTGTATAGAGAACTTATTATTATTTCAAACACTTGGAGAACTATTAGACTCCAGACCAACTAAACTGAAAGATTTTCTCTCTGAGAGCCAACTGGACAATTTTCCTTAATTTCAAAGTTCAAAGAAACTAGATGGTGAAAGTTTTTTTTTCTTTATTCAACTTCAGAAAGTGGATATATTTGATATATAAAGATAAAATGTTCTCCATCAGCACATGACAGTGTGACCCAAAGTCTTTAAATGACACAAACACACACATAATCATTCAGATATCTTGCACGAACACACGCACTCACGCGCAATGAGTAAGAGACTGGTTAATAAGGCAGTAAACAGTGCCCACTAGTGGCTGCACCTCAGTCCTGCATGCACACAGTGTGATGGCGAGCTTTAGTTCAACCTAAATATTTCTTTCCACTTTCATTGATCTGCTGTTTGTCTCAGTTATCACACTCATGAGGAAACAAACTGAAACATATTCAGGAGTTAGAAGAGCAGCTTAATGGAAATAAATACAAGACTTCACAATTACAAACCTGGAGACAAGCAGAGGAGAAGAAGTACAAATGTCATAACAGTTTGAGCTGAAATCCCAGAGGAGATTTGAGCTCCCAGCTCCTGTGGTCTGATCTCTCACCCTCAGGCTCCACAGCACCAAGCTACATGTGCTGTGAATTACTTTGTCAAACACACGGACGCGCTGTATTTAATAATACCTCCAACACACGAATGACTACAGAATCAAGGCCAAGGGAGAGAAATCTTTAGAGCTCTTTATTAGCATTAACACACAGGAGGCTCTACTTTCTTTCAAGTGGATTGTGGATTTGAAAGCTTCACCTATGTTTTTTTATGACAATTGACATTGTGAAGGAATTGAATTAAAGCTCAGCTCACTATGATTGAAGTTCACCCTGACCAAGAACAGACATTATATATGTAGACGATGGGTCGACAGGGTCGTCACTCATCATGATCAGACGCTTAACTGACGCTCTCCTTTCATGCAGGACAGTGGTGTGTGTGACGCTCATGAAGCTCACCTGGTGGTAAACAAGATAAAAGAACATTAAAAACCATGAAGACACTGTTTAGTGGCATTATTCTCATTTTAAAGCAGGTCGGGCTCAGGGCTGAAGTTGGGCTCAGGATCACTCAAACCAGCCACAACACTCAGGCTTTACTTTGGAGTTGTTCTTCTTTTGGTGGAGATGTATTGTGATGTGCTGCCTTGCTCAAAGGTACTTGGTCCGAGGGGGGGGGGGTGAACATCTGAGCACAATAATCTATCCCCCCCTCACAAGCTCAGCCTTCTGGGGCTGCAGTGTCACGTAGGCTGATGATGTAATCAGTCTGTTATATGAGAGTCAAGCTGAGGCCCAACATGTCTGCCAGCTACACTTAGAGCTCTGCCACAGATTGATCCCTGCGCCTCGTCGGACGGGAGAGGGGAGTCTGTTGGCTGAGGTTGTAATTGGTGCAAACACAAGCAGAAGCTCAGCTGTGATTGTTTGTGACTTTACAGCTACAGGAGTTTGGAGGTCAGATGGATTTTGTATGACAGATGTAGTTGAGTACAGGAAGTGATCAAGCACGAGAAACATGCGGTTTCATCAAACACCACATTCCAAGTGTGTGTGGGTGTGTTGTATGTTTACACATGTGCATGTTCTGCTCATGTTGTGTCATGTATGTGAAAGTGAAACACATGTTGTGTAAATGTGCCTCTGGTGCTGCATTCAGTCAGAATTTAATAAAGTCTTCACTTTACTTAAGTACAAGAAGAAGTACAAGAAATAAACAACTCAGTTCTGTCTAAAGGAGGATGAGGTAGAGGAAGTCACCTGAAGTTGACAATCAAGACCTGAATCTCTGGTTCAGATCCTCAGATCCTCAGATCCATGTTGTCTGTGTGATCACACAGAGGGAAGCGTTTACGTCTCTGCGTCTGAGTCTGAACTATAAATGTATAAATGTATAAATGTATAAATGTGCTCACAGCTCCATGTGAGTCTGAGTTCACTCAGCTGTATGTGTGTGTGTGTCTGTCTGTCTGTCTGTCTGTCTGTCTGTCTGTGTGTGTGTGTGTGTGTGTGTGTGTGTGTGTGTGTGTGTGTGTGTCCGCGCGTGTGTGTCTGCGCGTGTGTGCGTGCGTGTGTGCAGACACACACACTCCCTGAACAGAATCATCACCTCATGGATGGATGGATGGATGGATGGATGGATGGATGAATGAATGATAAATAGCTGGACTAAACTATCATTCTGTGTTTGTATTCACAGATCTCCAATCAGACACAGCATTATCAGAGATGACACATTATTCTGGAGTCGTTCATTTAAAGCCATGAAAAATGACTGCAAACCAGCAAACCTGCAGCTCAGACGGCTGTGAGCTTAGAGCTCAACCAACTGAAGCAGGGACTTCAGTGAGACACTTTGGTGTGTGAATGTTTGACTGAAAACAAGCAGGCATTCATGTGTTTCTTATGAATGTTTGCTGCTTGCTCTCTGTCCTGCAGGTTTAAACTTTTATCAACCAACTCAACACCAAGCAGAGAATCAAAGCCTTCATCACAATGTCATTAATATTCAGCACACAGAACAAAGTTCATGGACCAAAGACACTTTGAGCTGAGGATGCTGAAGTTCAACCAACATCAGCAGTTACTGATGTGACGTCATCTGCCCATCAAACCAGAGTGAAAGTTGAACTCATGAACATTGAATCCGTTCTGTTTAGAAGAGAGGATTCCAAAGTCCAATCAGTCCAATCGAGCCAGAAAGCGTGAGACTGGACTCCATCTCTGTTGGTGTGTATGGGAGGCGGCTGGCCGTGTGACGTCACAGCCACGCCCCATCCCTGCTCCTCAGCCTCGATCTTCGTCTATTCACACCGACTCAACCCGACTCAACGACTCTCAAGTTTGGAGTCGCAACTTCGTCTTCGTCGCAACGTCGCTTTACGCCGGAAGTGTCGTTTCCTTCGCTCCTTGTTTTCACTCGATGTTTCCATGTCGGGTTCGGGTGTCTCAGTCATGTTGTGCTCTTCCTCTGGATAACGCAGTGAGCGCGTCTTCACCCTCCTCTTCCTCTCCAGCTGTTGCGTCCTGACCTGTTGATTTGGCATCGCGCCATGTCCTTCAGTCGGACTGAGGTGGACAATGAAGTCATGGGATAGTCTGACCGCATGTTTGATTCTGCTGAGCGCCGTGCACGCCGGCCCGAACCCGCGCAGAACCGCCGAGAGCCCGCTAGAGCTCCCGCCGCTCCTGGCAGCCTCTACCCCGGACAGGACCCCCGCTGGGGCAGGTGCAGGTGCAGAGGACACCGAGGGGCCCCCGGCCGGTAAGAGCCTCGACTCCATTTACCTTCAGTCCTTCACTGAGCTCTGGTCTCAGCTGTCCAGCAGAACAGGACGCGCGGTTCTGTCAGAGCCGTCTCCTCCTGAAGATGCAACATTGTGTTACATTTCAGATCAACAAGCAAAGTTGAGGTCCAGATAACTTCTGCAGTAGACAGATTTAGTTTAGAGTAAGTTTAAGGTTAGTTTAGGGTTAGATGGTCTATGCCTGTGTCCAAACTTAAAGCTCTGCACAGGAGGAACCTCATTAAACTAAGGTCATGATTTATCTTACCAATGTTGCAAACTGTAGCTCACTATATAATATGTAAATACATACGAATAATAAAGAAAATAAAGAATTTAAAAAAAATGCCTGTGACAAATTTGCAGCATATGATTAACCTTTGATCATTTTAATAATAAATCTGTTATCAATTAACTATTTACTTAAAAAAATAAGAGCAAATGCTGTCTACTATGGTTTGAGAGTCTTTATGGCCCCTAAACTTCCGCCTCATCTCATTTCTTAGCTCCGCCTCATCTCATTTCTTAGCTCCGCCTCATCTCATTTCTTAGCTCCGCCTCATTTCATTTCTTAGCTCCGCCTCATTTCATACTGTCAGATGACAGTAGACGGTGTAACAGGTTGTATACTGTATCAATGTATACAAGCACAGTTTGTAACCTTCATTTCTGAGGTGAAGTTCACTTCACATCACACAGACTCACACTACAAAGCAGCGATGTTGCAAAGTGAAACAAGATGTTGGGTCCAAAATGAGACATCCTTTGTCAGAGCGCCATATCTCTTAATGTGTTACAGGCAGGATGAAGGCGCCCCTCCCCAAAGAGTTTGAAGACGTGGTGGACCTCATCAAAGTGACCATCAGCAGAATACGTCGCTCCTCCTCACCCGCCCCGTCCTCGCCCACCTCGTCCTCATCTTCCACCTCCCCCTCCAAACTTAACTTGAACTCCAGGACTCGACACAGACGGCAGAGAAAGACGGAGGTAAGTAGTATAACAGGAAGGGGAGGGGCCAGGGGGGAAGAGACGGGGAGGAAACTCAGAGGAAGAGGAAGTGGACGAGGACAGGGATGCGTGCTGAAACAGATCCACCTTAACGTGACGGACCTCGGCCTGGGCTACACCTCAGGAGAGGAAATGATATTCAGGTACTGCTCTGGACCCTGCAGGAAGTCTGAGACCAATTACGACAAAATCCTCTACAATCTCATTCACAACAGGAAGCTTCCGTCCAAAGACACGCCCCCGCACGCTTGCTGTCGGCCAATAGCGTTTGACGATGACCTCTCTTTCCTGGATGACAACCTCATCTACCACACTGTGAGGAAGCACTCGGCCAGGAAGTGCGGCTGTGTGTAGGGAGTGAAAGCTGCTCTCAGGCTTTGTGTTCTTTCATATTCAACACACAATGAAGTTGAATGAATCTTTATATTTGAACATTTTGGGGGAAACATTTTAGGTTGATGTGTTGACTTGAGTCCATCAGCAGAGGAATCCATGAGAAGAGAAGGAGAGATTGACATCATGACCCAAACCTCTTCTGGGTCCATGTGTCTCTAACACAGAAGAACAAATATGTTACATGGCAAAAGTTATACACTCATGAATACTATTTATAAAATCTTAACTTAACTTATTGATATTTATTCTGTTTTTACAAAATGAATAAATGTTATTTATTTCTGTAATGTGATACTTTGTCGTTCAAATCCAAACACCTGGGCTCATTTAAGAACAAACAGGTGAAGCTACATCGACCCGAGGAGATCAACCAAACATCAGCTTACATTACATTACTGCTTTATTTTTGTACCACATTTTATTCATTTAATTATTAATAAATAAATATACTGCACAATGGGGTGTATCCTGATAACTATGTGAACAGTCAACAAGCTGTGATGTCAGAAAGCTACAGACCAACTAGGCAGGCCCGACCCTGACCCTGACCCTGACCCTGCTGCAAGCCCCTAACCCTCTGACCCTAAACCTATAACCCTCTGACCCTCTAACCCAGTGTTTTTCAACTGGTGTGCCGCGGCACACGAGTGTGCCGTGGGAAATTATCCAACTTCACTTAATAAGTCTGCGAGCCGATCCGGTGATCTGGCCTCGCAAGACCGACTGGAAGATCGCTAATTTTGATGCGCGCACTTAGGGTTAGAGTCTAACCCTAGAACCACGGTCGCCCATATCAAGAGTTTGTTTTGTGGGAATAAAACCCAAACAACTTCTGAGCCAATGACAGGGAAATCTATTGAGCTGCTGATGTAGGAGAAGAAAGGGTTAAATTAGTGTGGTTAACAAAGGGAACTGCACCTTTGATTCTCAACACATCAACTTCACCTCACACATCTGCTGATGAAGAAATTTACAAAGATAAATGCATCCTGAAAGTTCTGAAAGAAGGGTGTGTGTGTGTGTGTGTGTGTGTGTGTGTGTGTGTGTGTCACATTAAGGTGTACTCTCCAGAGTAGACAGTGATGTAGGAGTGGGGAGAACAAGAGGACAGAAGATGCATTAAACTGGTGTGTGTGTGGTCGATATGTGATCCGACCGCCGCTCTCTCACGTTTCGCGTCTTCCCTGTCGCCCGTGAGTCCAGGGTTAGGGTTCCAGGGTTAGGGTTCCAGGGTTAGGGTTCCAGGGTTAGGGTTCCAGGGTTAGGGTTCCAGCCCGGTCCATCAACTACAAAAGCCAAACTGGACGAGTAGAGCCGTTCCAGTTCTGTGCAGCTCATTATCTGTATAAACAAGCGTCGGGTTCACTCTGAGCGCTCTACGCAACCAGAGATGAAACAGACAAGAGAGGAGCTACAGTGCTGCTCTACCGTGCTGCTCTACAGGCCGCACTTTCAAACACTCACTCATGATGAAGAGCGCCTGCTTGAAACCTGACCTCTAACAGTTTGTGTGTGTCACCAGGTTGTGTGATGTTCAGATAGAAACTATAAACTCTAAATCTGCAGCTTATAGAGAGTTGGCAGTAACTCCATACGAGATTGAAAAGTTTGGCTTATTTTGATTTCCCCCCATTTGATTGTTGGCACAGAAATGAAGCAGGCTTACTTTAGTCCACATTTTCCATAACTTGACTTCTTATTTTGCTTTAGAGTCGGTGTGGAGAAACATTTACAAGTCTTACTACAGAAACTAGGGAACAAGATCGCGGGCTTTAGCTGTGAACAACACAGGAAGCCATTACTTCAGCTGACAGCCAGAGGATCGTGCCATTAGTCAGATGAGTCTTCTGCTCTTTTGTTCACCGTGTCAGAGGAGCTTGTAATGAAGGATTGTGTTCCGGCCCGACTGAGAGGCGGAGGCTGTGTTCCAAACAGGTGCTCCATACTGGCAACGGCGTGCGGGCCGACGGGACCAGAACCTCTGGGCTGGAAACGCCCGGATAACCTGACACACAGTTTATATAAGCTTCAAATGTGAAGGGATGTAAAATGAGAAAAGCGGGAGCTCTCCCCGCTGTGACCTCCAAGTGACTCAGGCTCTTTGAGAGCAGCTTTAGTTCACACGCCTCTCCACTCCAAACCAACGCGGTGACCGAGCCGATACCAGACGTCTCCCGTGACATTCAGCTGAGAGCCGCCGAGCTTCACGGCTTCACAATGGTTTCAGGTTTTATATTGTGAGAAGTTCTGTTTCAAATTCCCATCAAATCAGTGAGCGGCTTGTTTACAACACGGGGCAATTGTGGGCAGGAAGCGGCTCCGGCTATTGTGCCAGCTGGCGTGAGAAAAGATAGAAATGATAACCTAATGCAGTGGAGGCTGTGGGTCCTCATGACACGTCCCAACTTAAGAAGCTCCTTGTCCTCCTGCTCTGGAGGAACTTTGACTCAGACTGGACGAGCAGACAGAAAGAAGTTTTTACATCTAAAATCAAACACAAACGCGGGACAAAACTACAGCGGATTTGCAGAAGATTACATCCCCAAATAAGTCATAAACACAGGCCTGCAGAATTCCTCTGGTGACCCATTCTGTGCCCTGTGCCACAGTTTAGGAAACCACTGCAACACGAAGCACAGGCAGAGGATTAACATGGAGCTTTGACTGATCATCATCAACTGGCTGATTGCCAAAGCCCTGGTCTGCACCACCAACCACACGCACGCACGCACGCACGCACACACACACACACACACACACACACACACACTTATCACTGTGACACACACTTATCACTGTGACCACACACACATCAACATGTTATCAGTCATCACACTGCAGACGTCACTGAGAGGGCAGAAAAAGCTGAGCTTCAACTTTAACACAAGCCTCTGTTTTTAATAAACTAATTACATAGAAGAAGCTAAAGAACATGAAAGATTAGAAACTTAGGCAGCAAACAAACTTCTGATAAACAATTAGACAGCAAGAGGAGTAAATCTGCTTCACCTACACGTCTGACTGGAGGTGAGGTGTAACACAATCATCTGTGTGTGTGTGTGTGTGTGTGTGTGTGTGTGTGTGTGAGGTGTGAGCTCGGAGCCCAGATGGTTAAATATTCAGGCGAAACCCGAGAATGTGTGTTACAATGTTCTGTCTTCAACACATGTTGCATCAGTGTGTGTGTGTGTGTGTGTGTGTGTGTGTATCCACTCACACATGAGGGAAGCTGTGAACCATCTGAACCTAAATGAAGATCAACCTATAATATGTTATAACGCAGCAGACCAACCATTCAAAGTGGTTAGATTTGAAGCTAAATGCTCACAGATCAACACTTTGTGTTCCACATCACAACTGTGTGACACAGATTCATCCATTCACTCGGTTTGACCACAGGACAGTGATGAGGAGAACAAAGTCACTACAGGACACATGTGGGAGAAATGGACCAGTCCATTCTTCTGGATTCTAAGTCTTTGGACTGCTGCAGGAAACACACACACACACACACACACACACACACACACACACACACACATACAGACAAACTGACACCTAGTGTGTGTGTGCTGTTCAGGCCAAAGCCCCCAAATAGGAAATGAACAGTATAAACCATTTAAAGTTTTCAATAACCCTGAATGTGTCAGTGTGAGACTAAAACACATCACACACACGTCACATGTGAGATTTGAAGGTGACGGCGTGTTGGGGCTCTTTCTCCTCGTGGGTCAGGCGTGTGGCTTCACACACACATCCGTGTACATTCCTCTCATGGTTCACACGTGTGAAGCTCCTCTGCTAAGATGAGGTACAGACTGGAACGCTCTAATCTCCTCTGTAAACACAGCAGTGTGTGTGTGTGTGTGTGTGTGTGTGTGTCTAAGACCCCAGGAGTCTACACAGACCCCTAACCCCCCATCCTCCTCCCCACACCAGACCTCCATCACTACCTCTTCTCCTTAAATCTGTCTTTCACCACCGCCCACATCCTCAGATATCCTTCATCCTTCCTCCTGCCTCCTCTTCCTCACCACCCCCCCCCCCCCCATCATTTGAGTGAACAAACGCTGAGTTTGGCTCTTTGCCACATCTGCTCTTTGCTGCTTCTGTGTTTGTGCACGTTAATCCATGTGTGTGTGTGTCTCTCTCTCTCTCTCTCTCTCTCTCTCTCTCTCTCTCTCTCTCTCTCTCTCTCCGTCTCTCCCTCCCTCCCTCTCTCTCCGTCTCTCTCTCCTTCCCTCCGTCCCTCTCTCTCTCTCCGTCTCTCTCTCTCTCTCTCTCTCTCTCTCTCTTTCTCTTTCTCTGCTATCCCTCTCTCTCTCTCTCTCCCTCTCCCTCCCTCCCTCTTTCCTTCCCTCCATCCCTCCCTCCCTCCCTCCCTCCCTCCCTCTCTCTCCGTCTCTCCCTCCCTCCCTCCCTCCCTCCCTCTCTCTCTCTCTCTCTCTCTCTCTCTCTCTCTCTCTCTCTCATGTTTTTAAATCATTATAGAAACTAAAGAAAGTACATTTGTTTTCATGTGTGTTTGTTTAACAAGATAAATAAATCTGATGATCACAAAATAAAATACTCACAGTTTAGTCTGACACACACACACACACACACACACAGGCACAGACACAGACACACACACACACAGACACACACACACACAGACACAGACACAGACACAGACACAGACACACACACACACACACACACACACAAACACACAGACACACACACACACAGACACACACACACACAGACACACACACACACACACACACACACACACACACACACACACACAGACACAGACACACACACACACACACACACACACACACACACACACAGACACAGACACACACACAGACACACACACACACACACACACACAGACAGACACAGCGTGCGTCTCATCATCTAACACAATCCATATCTACACAAAACTCAGGTCAAATGGAAAAAACAACACAGCAGTGAGCCAGACACAATCAGACACAATCAGACACAATCAGACACAATCAAACACAATCAAGCACAATCAGACACAATCAGACACACACAGCTGAAGCATGTGTGTGTGTGTATGTTCATCAGGATGCTAAAACACTATGAACTTGCATCCCTGTTTCACTTTAACATCACAACCAAAACAAAACATTTCAGGCAATAAAGTCCATTTAACCTTCAGGGGAGAGGAGGGAGAGGAGGAAGAGAGGAGAAGGAGGAAGAGGAGTCTCATTCAGACTCATCCAGGTTGCAGGAGCACAAGAAGACAAAGTTCCATATTTGCGTCATGAGAATGTGAATGTAGTAAAAACAAGAAGTTTTTCACTCCTGATGAATATTAGTGTTACAAGTCTTTACAGGCCTGTGGTCGTCTAGGAGACATCCGGTCCCCCTGAGGGGAACCGACCCTGAAATGGATCTGACTGAGCTAGGAAATGACTCACAGGGTAAAAGTGGGGAGGAAATGGCTCCTCCCTCTCTATGACCTCACTGTGACCTTTCAGGGCCCACGTGACCTCCTCACGACCCCTCATGGTACCTAAATGACCCCCATCCAGGGTGACAGAACCCATGGAAACGTGATATCTCACACACACACACACACACACACACACACACACACACACACACACACACACACACACACACAGATATACTTTTCACTCTGATCTAAAAGCAAAAAGCAAATAGGACCATGGAATGTTTACTTGCCCTTTGATACATTTAAGCTTTGCCATATGGCAGAATATTGGAAAGTGACACACACACACACACACACACACACACAGGAAATCAAACTTTGACCCCTCCATTGTTGGCGACCTGCTCTAACCTCTAACATTTTGTCAACACTGAAGATTGAAAAGTTAAATTTATGAAACCAAACTGTAAATACGACTCAATGTGCCTGAACATGGATACGTGTATGTAACTGTTTATGAGCCCGATGAATCTTCATCTGTGTGCTGAATGATCGAGGAGCTTTGAGGAGCTTTGAGGAGCGTTGCAGGTTAAATGTGTGTAATCTTATTGAAGTCAGTCACATGATGAGCTACAGATCTGCAGGTGGTTTTCATGTTTTCGTTTCCTATATTTTTGCGTGACCAAAGCTGTGCTGAACCTCTCATCCTGCCACAAAGGGTTAATATTTGAATCATTTGTTTGTTTCGTGCCTGTTGTCCAAAGCAAACTGTAAACATGTCTCAGCGTCAGCGTCTATACGCCACAGACAACAGCCTGACTGCAGGATTTGATGCTGCGACTGAACGCGCAGGAAGCTGTGGACGTGCGGCGAGGACACGCAGGACTCCGCACATGGACACGTTTGTGTCCACGTATCAAACTGAACACATGAAGTCAAAGTATCGGCACTCCTCCGTCTTTTCTCTGAATCTTATTATGCCGTTTGAATCATTTCTGCATCTGTTTGCCACACAGTTACTGCAGAAGTTGGTTTGTCTTTTAAATCTGGAGACATTTAGCTGCTGGAGTGCCAGAGCCAATCAGAATGTAGAACTAAGAAAGACGGATCTTAGCTCCACGACGGTGTTTGGACGGGAAGAAAGCGGGAGAGAACAGGGCTGAAGACAGAAGGAACCCTCTTTATCTTTCCCACATCTGTAGAACAGATCATTCCAGAGGTGCATGGGGGGGATTAACCCCCAATAAGACTCCACATTAACACCTCGCTGGCCTACTGCGCCCGCCTGTCTCGGCCATGACGAATGAGCTGCTGGAAGCCAAACACAGCAAAAACAGGAATTCCACAAAGCCCCAGGATCTTGTTTTAAGGTTATATAATCTTACTTTGACGTGTCCAAGGAAAGCAATCTCATCAGGCACCATGTGCAGCAGATTATTCATCTTCATTTGTTTTAGTGAAGTAAAAAAAGTTCAGCGAGAATAGAATCTACCAGAAACAAGAGTGAAGTCAATAGAATAGAAAATGAGATTGTTGCTTATTGATGCTGATTTCAACCAAGACATCATTCAGTCTGTTCACTGGAGGGAAAAGGAGAATTCTTGAAAATTCCACCACAAAAAGCATTCAGGCTGATTATTTTCTCCTGGTTTTAAAACATAAGACATTGTTTTGTTGTCTGTTTGCAAGAAATCAAAATACTTCATTGGACCTGTTGTGCTGTGCAATCATACGTGAACATGTATGTAATGATCCACACACACACACACACACACACACACACACACACACACACACACACACACACACACACACAACACACACATTCACACACACACACACACACACACACACACACACACACACACACAGGAGAACATGCTGTCCACATGCTGTCCACACACACACAAACTAAATGTTACTTTAAATAGTAATAATAGTAGCACTCTAAGCTTTCAATTGACAGCGTGCTTAGGTGACCCGCCCACTTTTAAAGGGCCAGCAGTCAGGCCTTTCTGAAGCCAGTCAACGGAGCAATGACGGCTCCAGCTTGAAAAGACACATATGCAGGTTTTGTGCTTTGATTTGGCAAAAATATTAATTATTTAACACGTTTTCTCCTTTCTGAAGAGTATTCACCACAAACTCTCAGAAAATGCCCACACTGGTCTAAAACCACATTTAATGTTCCCATTGGCCTATGTTGTCCACATTTGATACCAATGTAGGGATTCATTGTTTTCTCGTGAGAAATTTGACTACAATGAAATGTTTGTGATTCACCACATAGAATCTCATGGTGAAGGTTCTACAACAGGGGTGGGGAACCTCAGGCCCGCGGCCGTGGTCGTTCGCTCCAGCCAGCGAGCGGTTCCAGTGATCCGGCCCACCTGGCCGCAATTTGGCCCGCCCGATTCGGCCTGCCCCCCTGTCAACAAAAGTTTTCTCAGATAATTTAGTACGGCCCCTGGGGGCTGATGGCAACATCAAAATGGCCTGCGATAGGAAAAAGGTTCCCCAGCCCTGTTCTACAACATCTGTGAGCTTTGCTGTGTTTCTGTGATGTATTCAGTTATCAAGAGTTATAAGCATAAAAAACAAGGAAATACAGGCTAAGGCTACTCCTTTGTGTCTCATTAAGAACTCCATGGATTCACACGGGTTGACTCTTCCTCTCCCAAACACATTGATGTGGACAAATTATAACATTGTCCCACAGACTGGACTCTGGAAGTTTTGTATCTGTCTGATGTGATTAACAGACCAAAGTATTCAACTGTTGTTGAATTAAGTCTTGCTGGCCACATCAACCCCCCCCCCCCCACCACGCCCAACACACATACACACATAAGGTCCTGGGTCGTGGTGGAAGTTATCCATCACATTTTTCCTTCCCTTTCTCCATGGAGCCTCTCACAATCACCTCATCTCTCTTCATCTCATCTGCCAAAACATTTCTCCCACGCTTGCAGCACTAAAGGTTCCCCTTGTAAAAGCCTCTTTTAAAAGAAATGATATTTACAGATTCAACAATCTACTGTGTTTTCAAATAGGAAGTACTGGACTCATCCTCAGTCTGATTACAGAAATTGTTTTATGATCTTTCTTTTCCTGAACCATATTAGTGTAGCATACATTTGTCATTCTGGTTTAATTGTTCTTAACGTAGATTCGTACTTTTTTTTATTCCTCAAGTTGTGCTTGAACAGATGAGAAATGGAGAAAATAATGAAGTCATCAGCAAACACATGTGTTGTTCCCTTAAAGTGGTCAATCAGATCTAGTGGAGATCAGGGCATTTAGACACTTGGTGTTGTGACAGGAATCTCTTTTTTCATTGGAACTTGATAATAACAAGCAGATAAATAAATGCGTCCAGGAACATGATTGGTTGCCAAAAGTACTTTTACAGCGACTGTGTTCTCCCTCTGGAACATCACGCAACAGGAAGAAGGTACAGATCTGTCAAGTCATAAATCTGCACCACTGTGTCCAAACAGAACAGCTGAATGGGAAATCAGAGCCCTTGATTTGAAGAATCCCATCGGCCCCTGACGTCCAACACACACCTGTGTTGGATAAAAACTTGATCAGGGACCAGTTTTCTTTTTATAAAATAAAGTGCACCAAACATTCTTTGTAGAAACTGCATCTGCTGATGTTCATGCCAAGTAGAGCAACAGATACCTGAGTTAGTCCATTGTGTAAATCCTCACATGCAGACTGACACATTCACAGCAGTTCTGATGAAATATGGACACCGAGGACGACGTCATAGTAAACTATGGCGTTACCATGGCAGAGGTGTTGCTCTGTTGAATTTGGTGCATGTGGTGTTTCGCTTGGTACAAAAACACGTTGAGCTAACGATCATCTGGTAACCTGAGCAGTCAGTGTGATGAAAGTGGGGATGAGGAACAAACTCATGTCCATTTGGTTCAGGAAGAATTAGCAGGTAGTTCTGTTCTGTTGCCATTTTAGTATTTATTACACAATATAATACATTAAAGATCAATACAGGGAATTAAAAGCAGGTTGGTAAATGAATAGAGGTCAAGATAAGAAAAGGGAGGAATAAAACAAAGTGAAACAGATCGAGTCAAACAGGAGTCGTGACAGAAACAGGCTGAACTCTGAACTGAGACTTTTATCATCCAGTAACTTTATTTCTATCTATTATTTTTGACTGGTTTTAATGGAACTGATGGCTCTTTGCTTTAATCAAGAGAATACGGTCCCAGCGCGCCACCTATTGACCATAGTCTGAACTGCATGTAGTACAGGGGAACATTTGATCTGAACTCTGAAAGAGGACAGGGCCTTCATTTAAGAGAATGGAATAGAAATCTGGTGTGGAGACAAATTATTATACTTGAAACGGCGCTGACTTTGATTCTTACTTTTCTTATACAAATTATGCAAGGAATCCAGTGAGCACAGATTAAAGATGCAGCTGCACCAAAGGCTGAACAAAGATGCTGACTTCTGTTCCAGCTGGTGGGCAGAACAGGAACCTGGAGACAGACCCGGCTGAGATGGGACCGTGTCTCCCTCAGTCCTGTACACCTGCAGCAGAGCCGTCCATGAGCTCCACATCTACTAATTGTCTTTGGATAGTAAGTTGTTCAAACTGTCCTGGAGACTCTGCACAGTGGCCCCATCTTCTTCCACAGCTTTAGAACACAGACGCTTCGCTCTGCTGTGCAGGTCCTCCATGCACTTCTGTGGAAGATTTTAAAATTAAGATAAGATTAAGATTCTTTATTGTCATGTTACATGCAATTCACCA
Organism: Genypterus blacodes; assembly: GCF_046128005.1. NCBI lineage: Eukaryota > Metazoa > Chordata > Actinopteri > Ophidiiformes > Ophidiidae > Genypterus > Genypterus blacodes. Next base: position 147,662 of record NW_027467034.1, on the reverse strand, counting down.
TGAAATCCCATGCAATTGAAATGTTTCTCACACACACACACACACACACACACACACACACACACACACACACACACACACACACACACACACACACACACACACACACACACACACACACACACACACACACACACACACACACACACACAAAGCTGATCAAACACAAACACCAGACTGCATGTTTGATCCATGGATGCTTACGTGTAACATTTAAGTACAATTCCTGTCTTTCAGGTGCGCCTACATTAATCCCTTGTCAGGTTTGCACATTTTTAAGGTGTTTCAGGAGCAAAGATGCAGCGTGGCTTGTCTCTGTACCTCCGTCATGGCCAGGTGGTTCGTTGCAGTGGTAAAGACGGATGCCAGGTTATTGGCGACTGTTCGCCTCTCCTCATTGGTCTCCTGCAGCACCAGGTGGTACCTGAGGAAGAGAGGAAGAGAGGAAGAGGAAGTCAATCTTTCAAAGTTTTCCCACAGAGAGCACAGACAGAAACAGAGGCCATGACACTAGTTCCCGTGGCAACTGCTTTGTTTTGTACTGGGCATTAAAGACGCAACACAGTGAAGAATGAAGGACAATACACACTTACTGTTGCTGCGCTGCCTTCAGCTGTTGCACAGCCTCATCGTAACCAAAGTTCACCTTCTTCTCTAGAAGCTTCCGGTGGTTCTCCACCGACTCCACCTCAGCTGCCCAGTCCTGCTCCGCACGTGCCAACTCCTACAAACACACAAACATGTTAAGACCACGGGACAAGCAGAACATCCGTGAAGCTTAGCTTCTTTGTACTAAACTTGATCCATGCAGAGCAACATGAAGTTCACCTGCATGTCCTGATCCAAACGCTCGTCCAGCTTACGGATCTGCTCCCTCAGCTGCTTCAGGTCATTGGATTTGTCTATGATGTTTGAATTCACCTATCACACACACACACACTTTTTGATCAGCTGTTTTCAAAGACATTCCTGGTTTCCAATCAGACATGATCATGTGACATAAGGAGGCTTTGGTACCTGATCACTGGACTCCTCCAGACTGAGCTTCATGTTGGCTAGTCGACTGTTCTCCTCCTCCACATCACTGATCAACTTTCTCAAGATCATCTAACACACACACACACACACACACACACACACACACACACACACACACACACACACACACACACACACACACACACACACACACACACACACACACACACACACACACACACACACACACACACACACACACACACACACACACACACACACACACACACACACACGTAAACAGCTGTATATCATAAAGCAACAATAAGCTGAACTTATTTCTCCACAGTTCTGTTTGAAGCCTTCAGGTGACTTTTACAGTCCACAAATGAGAGGTGATTCTTCTTCCTTCCTTTCTTTGTACCTGTATCTGTGTCTTATACTGAACCATGGCGCTGCACTCAAAGGGTCGCATCTCAAAGTCATAGCCGCAGGCGTTCTCTGCAGTCATGGGGATGAGCTTCAGCTTACGGGCCAACTTGTGGTACTCGGCTAGTTTCACCTCCGCCTGAGACGAAGATGAGACGAAGACAAGGTGAGGAAAGGAAACGGTGACAATGTCCCACGCAAACACACTAAGCATCATACAGCGTGTAGCAGCAGAGTACACGGTTACCTTCTCCTTCACTTTGGCCAGAGCCGTCTCCTCGTTCCACTTGTGCTGCTCCGCTTCCTCCAGCGACTTGCTGAGAGTGCTGATGGTCTGCTGGAGTTCCCTCTTCTCTCTGTTGATCCGCTCCACATCCGCCGGTGTGAACTTCTGGTTCTGCAGGAGGAGCTGCAGTTCACTCTGCTCGTGTTTCAGAGATTCCAGGTGACTGCCTGCAGGACGGAGGAGTGAAGATAATTGGCTTCGATCAATATAATAATCAGATTCACTGTTTGGAAGCTTTTGAGTCCCGGCACTGACCGGTGGCCTCCAGCTCGTCGTTCACTTCAGAGACTTTGTTCTCCAGGTTGGCTTTGAAGGACTCCAGGGTGCCACGATAACTCTGGAGCCTCTTGAGGTCCGACTGTAGCCTCATCCTTTCCATCCTCTTGGTCATCAGACGGTCCTAACCAGGAGCAGCAGAGATCAGGGTCCCATTGAGGCTTATTAGTTTCTGCAATGTTGCAATAAGATAATTAAAGTTATTCTTCTAACCGTTTGGCTCTCCTTCTCCAGTCGTTCCACTTCTTCACTCAGCAGTCTGTGCTTCTCCTCCATTGTGGCCAGCAGAGCTTCATCGGTGTTGTAAAGCTTCTCTGTGGACACAAACACTGACACATTAAACATCTACAGCATATGGGCCAAAGAAAAACCTCCTCCTGACTTTACAGGGAACAACTCAAGAACCAGCAGGTTGATTAAATCCATTCAACACAAAGCCTTACTCTACATTTCAGAGGGAAATAATGAGCTCACTTAATTTATTGAGGAATACTTCATCCTCCTCGTCAAACGTGTCGGCGCCCTGCATGAACTTGCAGTATGCATCAGCTGTGTAGTCTAAGAAGACCTGCAGGAACAAAGACTCAGGGTGTCGGTGCTGCTCCCTTCTACAGTTTCAGAAAAGTTAGTATGTATATAATTATAATAAGAATAGTTATATAGGTACATATAGGTAATGTTGTACCTTGTTATACTCGGGACTTTCCTCAATACTCTCACTGTCTTCAGAGAAATCACTGAAGAGCAGCTCCTGCTTACTCATACTCCAGAAGATCTGACACACACACACACACACACACACACACACACACACACACACACACACACACACACACACACACACACACACACACACACACACACACACACACACACACACACACACACACACACACACACACACACACACACACACACACACACACACACACACATACACACACGTGAGAGAAGGTGAGAGGAGGAACATGGTTTGACTTTCATTTAGTTTGAAGTGTTGTTTACCTTAACGTTGTCAATGAGCCAGATGAGAGACCCCAGCACCTGAGGCCAGGTGTGTGGAGCTCCAACAGAATACATGGAGCTCTTAGACAGGACAAAGGGATACCTGGGACCAGACAGACATGAACATCACCAAGGTGCTATAAAGGGATGTTCATCCAAACGATGTTTAAATACAAAGATAAATGAGTTACCGTAGAGATTTGAGGATACCTGGCACCTCCTCCTCTACTTTTGAAGTTGGCACCTCAAAGGTTGGATCCAACTGACGATAGATGAACTCAAACATCTTCAGAAACTCCTTGGTAGAGGGAGTTTGGAGGGTCTTGGCTGACAGAGTGCCTGGATATCCCTGCTCAGTCAAGAACTGGAAGGACCCAAACAAGCAGAAAGGGCTGGACTGTAATGACTCTGATGGACAGATACAAGTACTGACCACTCCATGGATACATGCTGTGATATACAGTAGAATCAGTGAGGATGATTGTGTAATAATGGATAGTGACCTCATGCAGCTGTCTGATACACTGCTGAACAAAGGCTTTATCATGAAGAGGCCTGATGTCCTTGATCTTCTCAGGTCCTCCAAACCCGGCCAAGGTGCTGTTACGAGGCATGCTGGCTCCACTTGTCCTGCAGTTACAACATATCAGTAACAGTAACATCATTTAGGTTTAAACTCCTTTGTAAACGCAGTATAGAAAAACACAACTTTACTCACCGAGGTCCAAAGAAGCTGGTCCTCCTCTCAGAGGTGACAGACTGAGGTTTGGGGACGTTGAGTTTTCCAAACGAAGGCTGCTTACTGTTAAATAAAGGACACGCCTTATTTCACTTCATTTCTCCACAATCAGCACTGACCTGACAATACAATGCTTGATGTTATATATAATGTATTAAAGCATAACAGCATAACAACCAGCATGTAGTTAGGGAACACTTTTACAACAGAGAGGAAAAGAAAGTCATGACGTTCACATGACAGGGGAAGAAAGTGTAAAGAGAAGAAAAGACATGCCATCAGTGAAACGCCATGACAACAAGGACATGAAACAAACAGGAAACAGGAAGCAAGGCAACAGCAAAAACAAGCCGGCTGATGGAAACCTGCTGGCTGAAATGACATCAATGCTGTTTGTATGATTATATCATAGGTAAACGTTTACTGGATGACATCATCTAACATTCCAGATAGCCAGGTGTAACAAACATGCAGTAACATAAAACACAGCTGGTCCCTCATCATACTCATGTGTCAAACCCAGGGTATAACACAGAACACGTCTCATTCTCCATCAATAAAGCCTCTTGAGGTAAATCCAGGTGTTTCAACTAAACTGACATATTAGGGTCAAGCTTTAACAGAGCAATGTTGACTTTTCTTATGCAGGCAGTTTGTCAAATAAGATCTTCATCCAACATGGCAGTCAGGGAGGTTTAAGTGTGAGGAGCTACACGGCTTCATATTTATCTGATTGATCTCCGGTGCTGTTCACATTGAATCAATCGTTCGTTTCTGGACCCTGAACGCACCTCTTAGGGGTTGTGTACACGTTGCTCATCCTGTTGTTGTCCGCCACTCTCATCGGCAGATCCGTCGGTCTTCCGGCGCCTCGACTCATCCTCCCGCTGTACACAAGTAAACACACAGGATTAGTTATTGATCCATCCATCTACTAATCGATCTCAAACTCGAGCTGCTTTTAACCAAACTGCTCTCCTTAAGGCCCAAACCATCATGAGCGTATTAGCGTTGTTGGTAACGGTTAGCTTGTTCGTGTAAAGCGTACACTTCAGCCGCCGTGAAGAATTCATAGTAATACTACAAATATTTCAGTATTACTGCAATTTTGCCGACATTAAAAACCCTACACGACGACACAAATGTGGTTCTGAAAATGTAAGTTCTCATTTACAGGCAACAACATTTACTGACAAAGATACTCAATATGACGAATGTAAGCAGAGACATTGTAACCCGTAATAAATCCAAACAATACGTAAAAGCTGAATATAGAGATAATAAAAGTATCATCTTCAGTCTTATCTGAGACGCACCGGTCCATTTCTCCACGCTGTGAATGAATGTTTGACATAAACAAACGGACGAACGGACGAAGTTTGAATCCCGCCAAAATAATACAAAATACAGAATGGGTAGCGGTGACGTCATCACAAAGTACGGAAAGCCACTTGGGCCAAAAGGCTCCAAACCGGTATGACAAACACGCCATTACACTACGTCTTCGGCTCTTATTGTAATACCAGGAACTCACTGCAATCCTAGTTTGTATCTTGTACTATATTTATTGTTCGTAATATTATTGATTTATTTCAGGGAGAAATTCTGCGTGGACCTGCGCACCTGGACCCGGGCTTTGATGATATGCGCATTACCTGGCGCAACATCGCCGGCTGTCTCGTAACTCAGACCGAGAATGAACTTTTCATCTTCATTATCATCGGAGGAAGACTGAGGTGAAGTTGACACTCTTGAAGCCATACGAGAGTTTCCGTTCACTAGTTTAGCTCTGTAAATTAAACAGCACAACATCGTTCTTTCAAAATAAAATCATGTAAATAGCTAAGTGCTGTAAGATCAACAGACTCAAAGGCCTACACTGTTTATTATTTATGCTACGTTCATTACCTCATCAAATCTGTAGAAACCGGACGTGTTACATCATCACAGTGCATCAGGAAAGTTTTTACCCAAGCTCAGAAAGAGCGTTTTTTTACTTTTGCCTTGATATGCTATTTTTTTATTGTAGCTGCTGAATCGTGGTCGAGTTAAATCATTCTTAAACTAAATTATTAGCTAATTTACCATATAATCTATTGTTCCCCTCAGCATGGGTGTCAAATTAGCAGTGATCTGCAGTGTGTCCTTCATACTTGTTGACCTTGTCATCACCACGCTCTTATACATTCACGGATCAAACTTCACTGAATTCAAAAACGACGCCCTGAACTTTAACATCCTCCACTCTGTCCTGGACCTCTGGGGGATTGTAGTGCTGCGAGTCTCCCTGGTGCTGGGAGCCTCCATAGGGGTGCTGAGGAACGGGGACGATGGCCCACGCACAGTTTCTAAACTCAGCACCCCCATCCTCTTCATCTGCATGAGTGTCATCACCTACGCTTTAGTCAAGATGCTGATTCTGTCGGAGCTTCCTAGTTTTCCCCACCAGCCTTGGATCCTGGGTTTAATAAGTTGGACCTGTGCCTCATGTGTGTGTGTGGTGCTGCTCTGGAGGCTCCTGGGGAAGGAGTCCAGCTCAGTGACAACTTCCACCAGCAGCAGCGATGGACGAAATTCAGAGGAGACAGAACAGCTGATGGAGCCGGCTAACGTGGAGGAGCAGGAGGTGGGGCGGGGGAAGCAGAAGGAGAAGGAGAGGTCGAGTGGGGAGGGGAGCCAGGAGAAGGAGACCAGCTCAGGAGCCACGATGGGACGTCTGCTGGGCTACTGCAGAAAAGACTCTTGGTTGCTGTTTGTGGCTGTCGTCTTCCTCATCATCTCTGCTGTGTGTGAGTCTCCTTGACATATCAGAGAATTCAATCCAATATTTACTCTCGTCTATTACACAGAATGGCAGCAACCATATGTAGTAAGTCTTGATGTTATGACTGTTGTACTTCTTTCATATAACACTGGACCTGGTGTTCTCACTTTGCTAGATGTTGGTCCCAGTTCCTTCATGACAGAATGTTTGTTCATTATTACTGTTTTACTGTCTCCAGCCTCTCTCTGCCCTCAGGTGGATCCTTTATTCCGCTCTACTATGGGAAGGCCATCGACAGCATTATTCAAAAGAAAGCCGAGGCCTTTTCTACACATGTGGTCACAGTGTTGGTACTGGCCATAGTCAGGTGGGAACTGAGGAATTATTCTGGAAGCATCTTAGTACCATTCAGCATGGCGTTATAATGGATCAAATAAGGGAAAGATGGGTGAAGAGATTGGGATGGAGGAGGACAAAGAGCCTTGTCGATGCAAACAGTCCTACTTCCTTCTGCTGAATCCTTCATGAAGATGTTTTGCACTCTCCTCAGTTCATTTGCAGTGGGAGTGCGTGGAGGAGTCTTCACCCTGACATTTGCAAGATTAAACCTTCGGCTGAGGAACAATCTCTTCAGAACTCTGATGAAGCAGGATATTGCCTTTTTTGATGAAAACCATACAGGTAATGTATGAATACAATATCAATCCATCATCAACCCCGACTCTGTCTCAACCAGCCGTCCCTCTGCATCATAACACGAGACTAACTTTACATACGTATCTCTCTGGCCCTGTAGGAGACATTATTTCACGTCTGACAGCTGACACCACTCAGGTGAGTGACATCATCTCCCAGAATGTCAACATCTTCCTGAGGAGTTTCATCAAGGGAGTTGGCTTCTTCATCTTCATGTTTGGATTGTCCTGGAAGCTCACTGTGGTCACCATCATGGGATTCCCTTTCATTGGCCTCGTTTCCAACCTCTATGGCGAGTACTACAAGGTGAAGCACATCTTCATTACAATGCTCACTGATCTTGGGCAATCATGTCACTTGTTGATAGAAGCTAAATTCTTCATTCATCTACAGAAACTGACCAAGGAGGTGCAGTCAACCCTCGCTGAAGCAAATAAAGTTGCAGAAGAAACCATTTCAGCCATGAGGACGGTGAGGAGCTTCGCCAATGAGGGCGGTGAGGCAGATTCCTACCACGTGAAGCTCATGGTCATGTTCCAGCTCAACAAGAAACAAGCCATTGCCTATGCTTGCTACATGTGGTCCAGTTGTGTAGGTATCTGCTGTGTTAACAGCAAAACACTCTCAATCCCCTGGTATTGTTTTCTTCATTGATTCGTCCACGTTACAGTATGGGTACGATGTCTGTGTGTTCACAGACCTCTGAACTGGCTCTGGAGCTTGCTATCCTTTATTACGGTGGCCACCTGGTGTTAACCAGCCAGTTGAGCAGCGGGGATCTCACAGCATTTTTCATCTACGTGCTGGAACTGGGAGAATGTTTAGAGGTATTTCATCTGTGTGTGTGTGTGTGTGTGTGTGTGTGTGTGTGTGTGTGTGATCACACTGCCATTACACAGTCCATAATGATAACAGGCTCAAGCTGTTTTTTTGAATGATTGATGACCCTGGTGTTGTGTTGTCCATGTTGCAGAGCATTGCATCAGTCTACACCGGCCTCATGCAGGGGGCAGGAGCTGCTGAGAAGGTTTTTGAATACTTGGACAGGAAACCCAAACACCCAGCTGACGGCACAGAGGCTCCAGACTCGTGCAGTGGCCTGGTGGAGTTTAAGGATGTCAGATTTGCCTACCCAACACGCCCTGACAACGACATTCTGAAGGTGTGTCCTGAGAGATCAGCCGCTGCGTTCAAAAGCTTCCTGTTACCTCTTTATCAGTTAGCTGATAGATGTTGATCTTGTTATCATCATTTCTCTTGGTGGTTTAAGACGCACCATAAACACTGTTTAATTTATACCAATGTATACTTGAAAGAGGATCAAAGAGGGCTGGAGACTATTGGGTCAACAGGCAGGACAGATCACCATCACAGGGCGACAGCTTCACACTCATATACACACAGCTAGACAAGCACTCAAGAGTACAAACCAATGGCTCTTGCTGTGAAGCAGCAGTACTAACCACTATACTGCATAACCCTATACTGTATAACCCTATAGGGCATTTCCCTATACTGTATAACCCTATAGGGCATTACCCTATACTGCATAACCCTATACTGCATAACCCTATACTGTATAACCCTATAGGGCATTACCCTATACTGTATAACCCTATAGGGCATTACCCTATACTGTATAACCCTATACTGCATAACCCTATACTGTATAACCCTATAGGGCATTACCCTATACTGTATAACCCTATACTGTATAAACCTATAGGGCATTACCCTATACTGTATAACCCTATACTGCATAACCCTATACTGTATAACCCTATAGGGCATTACCCTATACTGTATAACCCTATACTGTATAAACCTATAGGGCATAACCCTATACTGTATAACCCTATAGGGCATTACCCTATACTGTATAACCCTATACTGCATAACCCTATAGGGCATTACCCTATACTGTTTAACCCTATACTGTATAACCCTATACTGTATAACCCTATACTGTATAACCCTATAGGGCATTACCCTATACTGTATAACCCTATACTGTATAACCCTATAGGGCATTACCCTATACTGTATAACCCTATACTGCATAACCCTATAGGGCATTACCCTATACTGTATAACCCTATACTGTATAACCCTATACTGCATAACCCTATACCGCTGAAGAATCACCATCAACAATCATCACAGTCAAAGCTGTTGTAGAGGCATCAACACAAAATACTGGAAGTCAGCAGCTCCAGTTCAGATCAGCAGCCTGATAAACATCTTAATATTGATTAGTGAATGAATCCTGTTATAGTAGAAGCTTGACAGACATCTTCCCGTGTTGTCACAGGGCGTGTCCTTCACTCTGTGCCCCGGGGAGGTGACGGCCCTGGTGGGGCCTTCAGGCAGCGGGAAGAGCTCCTGTGTGAGTCTGTTGGAGAATTTCTATCCTCCCCAGCAGGGACAAGTGCTTTTGGATGGAAAACCTGTTCACACCCTCCGACCTGACTACTTGCACTCGAAGGTCAGTCTGTTTAATCATACTGGAGGTAGATTAAGGGTCAAGATGGCTAAACGCCTTCTGTTAATAATTTGCCACAGATAATCCCTTCTTGTTCCTCTGAGCAGGACAGAAGGTCTTTTCTTTCTCACGCAGGTTAACACACACACACACACGTTCACTGGACTTGTTACAACATCATCGGTGCTTTTTCTGAATGATGAAATAACATTCAGAGTCCTGTCAGAGTCAATTCTCTTTAAGTGTGCAACTGTGTGTGGTTTCATGTCACAGATACACATTTCATTTGTTTTACCACTATTATTGAAAATCAGAACTTTATTGTCAAGTAGGTAATCAGATTACATAGGAATTTGACCTGGTGCTGTGGTGCGGAGTGGACAAAACATATACAGACAGAATACTCAAGAGATTTGAGGTGAAAGATCCCAGATGTGAGCATGTCAGTGGGGGTCCAGGACTTTGTTGATTGTGGTGTGAGGTCGAGGTCCTGACAGACCTCAGCCTCTTTATGGAGGGGAGCATTTCAAAGTTGTGTGGTGATGAAGGAGGTGAGATTGACTCAATGATGGCAGTGTGGAAGTGCAGCATCATTGCCTTTGACAGGTTGAATTTCTTCAGCTGCCGCAGAAAGAACATCCTGCTGAGAGAGCTGATGTTCTGCTCCCACTTGAGGTCATGGCTGAGGACTCCACAGTACTGAGGAGACCTACAGGGCGATGGGGGCAGTTGGGGCTCCGCTCATTCTGAAGTCCATTATCATCTCCACCGTCTTTAGAGTACTCAGCTCCAAAGTTGTTTTGTCCTCACCAAGTCACCAGCTGGTCAACCTCCTACCTGCAGGTGGAGTCATCCTCCCCAGGGATGACGATCCACCTGCAGGTGGAGTCTGGCACGTGCAGCTGGGACAGCTTGTCCTCTAGCAGGGACAAAGGCAGAGCTGAAATCCACCAACAGGATCCTGGGGTAGGTTCCTGCAGAGTCCAGGTGGAGGGCCGTGTTTACTGCATGGTCCACAGACCTGTAGGCTCTGTAGGCCAACTGCAGGCGGTCGAGGAGCGAGTCTGGGAGCGATTTTAGGTGGGAAGTACAAGGCACTCGAAAGACTTAATGACCACAGAGGTCAAGGCAACAGGTCTGTAGTCTTTAAGTTCTGAGGGGACGGGGAAGATGGTGGAGGGCTTGAAGTAGGCAGGTACATGGCACGTCTCCAGTGAGGGGTTGAAAATGTCAGTGAACACTGGAGACAGCTGGTTGGCACAGTGCTTCAGGGTGGAGGGGAGAGACAGACGGAGTCCTTACGGGGTTTCTGTCTCTTACTGTTCACAGCCTGTGGACGTCCTTCTCCAAGATGGAGAGATGTGTTGAAGGCCTCAGAAGTAGGGGCTCATAGATAGAGTCACAGGGAAGATATCAGGGCTTCATTGACTTTCAAAGCAGCAGTAGAACCCAGAACTGTTGTTGGAATTCGACCCACGCTAAACATGTGTGGCGACTCTGAGGAAATAACACTGCATTCTTTTGGCCCAGAGAAGGAATCTCTCTTACACACAGAGTCGCTGCTGAAATAGTTTCATCACAATCTAAGTTCTGTGCTTTATGTTGGACATTCAAGCAACAAATACAATATCCACCTGGGGACAGAAACCTTAACCTTAACTCCTAAGGAGTAGGAATTTTGATTGACAGTTAAAGAGATCAGCATTTTACTTATGTTATAAAAAAGCAAATAGCAGCCACAACACTGTTAGATATGTGAGGCCATGAATCCAATCCTGGGCACATCCCTCATTTTTACACATTTCTGTGACAAACCCTAACACTTCTAGTACTGTAATAATAATGACATTACTGCAACAACAGTGGCTCCAGCCCACAATTCTTTGTAGTTGTTGATAATGAACCAACGCTTCAAGCCGATGCAGGATTGGTGCAGCAGCCATCATGTGTCACGTGTATGTATGGATCTAGGTTCATCTGGCTTTAGAATACAATGCGTTTGGTCCTGCTAGCCAGGTCACACACTGATGATGTCATCAAACTGACTCACTCTGAGATTCTTCCATGCGCTCCATGTGACTGCTATGTGAGTTCTGTTAAACCAAACAATCATCTCAAGTAGTTAGTGGAGTTAACACAAAGATGTTTAACCATCACAGATTCCTTGACTTGTATGGCAAATGGAAAATGTTCGGTCCGTTATGGACCAAAGTCCAACATTCGTCATGTTGTTTTTGCAGGTGGCCCTTGTGGGCCAAGAGCCTGTGCTGTTTGCTCGGACTGTTGAGGAGAACGTCACGTACGGCCTGACTGACGTGCCAGTGGAGGCTGTGGTGGAGGCGGCCACCAGGGCTAACGCTCATGATTTTGTTTCCTCTCTTCCTAAAGGCTATCAGACAGGTATGCTTTTCTATATTATTAATTGAAGCAATGAATATGAATCTCACCTTACACTTACCTGCCCTGACCTTGATGACCTCAGGTGACATCTTTTACATTACATTACATTACATTACGATCATTTGGCAGACGCTGTTATCCAAAGTGACTTACATTACAGTTACCACCCTTCGCAGAGGGGGGAGCAATTGAGGGTTCGGTGCCTTGCTCACGGGCACCTCGGCAGGGGCTCGAACCGGCAACCCTCCGGTTCCCAAGCGGAAGCTCTACCCACTGAGCCACTGCCTCCCCTTTTAAAATGCTATGTAAAGAAAGTGAATTCATCATTGACAGAAAGATAAGATAAGATGAAAGTTTATTATCCCGAGGGAAATTACTGTGCAACAGTTACATGATATGAGCAGGTTCAATCTACAATTGACAACTAGAATCATCTGAGCTTTATTCAAATCCTATCATGATGGATTCTATCCTTCTCTGTCTCCATCCAAACATATATGGGTAAGGTGGTAAGGTTTTCTCTGTTCTTTGTGAAATAGAAATTGAAGTATTGGTCAACTTGAGAATACAGAGGTGGAGTCTTGCAGCTGAGTTTCTATCTCATTGTTTCCCAGGGGTCGGAGAGAAGGGCGCACAGCTGTCAGGGGGGCAGAAACAGCGGGTGGCCATAGCCAGAGCTCTAATTCGCAACCCAAAGGTTCTTATACTGGACGAGGCCACCAGTGCTTTGGATGCAGAGAGTGAACATATTGTAAGTGACACATTTATAGTTGCCATGGTAAATGGGACTCCTCTGAAGCGGTCACATGCAGTCAATCATAACCCATATGGTAGAAAACACACACTTCACAGCAGCAACACATTTTCTTTGTCTTATTTGCTGCAGGTTCAGCAGGCACTGAACAACGTCATCAGGGAACACACAGTCTTGGTGGTCACTCATCGGCTGAGCACAGTGAAGAAAGCTGACAAGATCATTGTGATTGACAAGGGCTGTGTGGTCGAGCAGGGGCCTCATAATCAGCTGATGGCCACTGAGGGGCTGTACTCCAAACTGGTGCACAGGCAGGTCCTGGGCATCGACTCAGGGGAGGAGACCCTCGACCCGAGTGCAAACCTCCAATGGAAGTCTGGTGAAAGAAACCAGCAGAGAAGACGAAGCGGCGGCAGCACCAACAGCGAGTCTGAGCTCAGCGTTTGCTACTGAAAATGACCTACAGAGCTTCATAAAAAAGACTGGACCACTGTTTTTGGAAGGACGTCATTGTTTCTGGGTTCAAACAATGAAAACGGTTTCCTTGTGCAAATATGACACTTTTCATGCAAACATGTTATTCTTGTCAGGGTGGGAAAAGCCTCAGAGGGTGAATGTGAGATTCAAGTTCAATCAGTTCAAGTCAAGATCATAATTTATCAGTAATAAATACAATTATTTATATATATATATATATATATATATATATATAGGGTTAGGGTTAGATATTATATATATATATATATATATAATATCAAAACACATCATTTTATCAAAAGATATCAGAGAGAACATATTTTATACAACTCATAATAAAAGACCACAAATGTACATTTATCTAACTTGGTTGCACTCCGGAGTAAAGCTTGAGCCAAAGATGTTGAGGCATATTTTATGGAAATATTATTTGTTTGATTATTATTATTTTATATTATTGGTGTTCAAAAATATTATTTGTAATTACATATGAAAGTTGTGTGGAGACATATAAAGGGAAATTTAATTATGGAGCTGTATTGTTTTGGTTTAAGTCTATAATAAGCATAGAACAATTTATTGAGTCACAGACGCCCAAACACAAAGTGCAATAAATGCAAAATGGAAGCAAACTGTTTGTACATCTAACTGGATACAACGATGCTGAATGAACATGTGTTGGCTTTTGGTGTGTGTTTTGTGTGGTATCATTCAATGTTTTGACTTTATTAATACTTCTATGTTGTTACAACATTCCTCAACACTGCCATCTGCTGTTCTTAGTAAGCACTACTACTTTGTGGCAGCTGTAAACTTCGAGGCTGCTGAAGAGTGTTCAGGAAACATTCAGCTTTAGAATAAAAGGGAACGGTTTTTAATGAAAGATTCTGACTGATTACATTTTTCTAATCTTGGTTCTTCCTTGGGTCGTGTTCCATTTCTCTCATGACAGCTGTGTCCTGCTTCCTGTTAAGCGTAGATGTGTCGCTGCCTGGGAAAGGCTGGCATACAGCGGAAGACATGGTGACGTAATGTTTGAAAACACAAAATGACAAACTCAAACATGATCATATCTATTATGTTATGATCACATGTACGTTTACATGTATGACCAAAACACTGTTGCTTTCCACGTCGCTCACAACAGTGTCAGACTGAAGCCACCAAAGCGATGTAACGAAATGAACAAAGTTACAACATCGATGTCATCGTAACACCACAATTGCAGAAATGACGTCATACTCATACACGACTAAAAAATCACAGTCTTCGACTTTATAAAATACCAATCACCAAAACAACAAAACATAACCTTCTTCACAATAACGGCGTGGCTTTCCCACAGCACTTGAATGCATCACCGGGCCTGTGTGGTCGGAGTTCCGGTCTGGGGAGCTCAGTCAGCTGTCACCGTCTGAGGCGAGCACACAAACACGACGAGAGACAAAATGTCCAACTATTCAGACACATTCGGCGAGTACACGATGACTCAACTGAACGAACTCCTGGAGGACGACGACAAACTGACGAACATGGTCCAGGAAATGGAGGAGGTACGTTCAGATGTTCTCTTTGTCACTTTGTTAGCTTCTGCTGCCGCTGTGTTCCAGCCTTTGTTGTGTTTTCTTGTCGTCGTCCTGCTGCTTCGCGGAAATGGCTGCTTCGCCTCACATAGGGCGTCTGTGGAAGAAGTTAGTTTAAAGCGTGTAAGTGGAGAACAGAACAGAACAGATGAAGCTTCGGCTTCAGCTTCAGGCTGAGCGGAGTGAAGCAGCTTTGTCTCCACTTTAACCGCATGAGGCTCCAAGTCTGCTTCAGTGAAGATACAAGCGCTGAAGCTGAGACCACATGTGTCACCTGTATGTGTAGGCCGAACCAACCAGAACCAGGACCAGAACCCGAACAAGTACTGAGCCACAAGGAACAGTAACAGTAACATACAGGCCGTGAGGTCACGTGGACCTCTGTGGCCCCTGGAGCACATCAGGGCCTGAACATGAACCTGACTCAGGCTCTGAACGATCATAAGGCTGTTTATGATGACAAGCATCTGATAAAACACACACACACACACACACACAGCTCCTCCAATTACTGCCACACATGCAGGTTTGTTACATAAGAGGAAGCTCATAGATTAGAATGGTTTTGATAGAAGATCTGTGTCTTGTTTACGTCAATGCTGCTATTTTATTTAACTCAATGTTCTTTTGATAAATGGGCTCCACTCAGACTTTGACTGAAGACCTGAACACTTCAGGAGCCTTCACACGCCCCTCACCTGAACACTACATGACTTAGATACACACACATGGATATTGTTGTGTCTCTTATCGTCAAAGTCTTTAGGTTGACGATTTCCCCACCAACCTAAAGACTTAACACGCTGGGGTCAAGGTTGACGGTGAATTCTAAACTAGTTTTAGGTTCAGGTTAGGTTGAGTTTGGACCTAAGGCCTCTCTTCCTTCACATTAGAACCTACAGAGTTTAACAGCTGAAGTGTGTCAGATCCATTTCTCTGTTTAAAAGCATAAATGCTATAATGTGTTGTTATTGGTGATCTGCATGAATGCTGTCTGTGGTGTCAGTGAAGCTGTTGTGCACTCAGCTCTGTTGGTCCACGCCCTGTGTGTCAAGATCCAAGGTTTCCATTTCTTCCCATAGGTTTCAGTGAGGGAGGAGCCCAATATCTGCAGTGACTCTGCAGGTTGTTGACTTCAGTTAGTTGTACGATTATTGGAGAGACAGGCAGGAACTCTTCAAAGGTGGAAGTTCCTCTGTCAACATGAACACATTACATTACGATCATTTGGCAGACGCTTTTATCCAAAGCGACTTACATTACATATTACATTACCACCCTTCGCAGAGGGGGGGAGCAATTGAGGGTTTGGTGCCTTGCTCAGGGGCACCTCGGCAGGGGCTCGAACCGGCGACACTCCGGTTCCCAAGCGGAAGCACTACCCACTGAGCCACTGCCTCCCTACAGTTTGGGAACCATAGAGAGCACAGATGTACAGATGGACCAGAGCTTTACTCCACACACACACACACACACACACACACACACACACACACACACACACACACACACACACAGACACAGACACACACACACACACACACAGGTCTTTGAATAATGCAAATAGCAGCTGAGTTGGTCTTGTAGGAGCTGTTGCACTTGATCATTTGTTTACATTCTTATTGTCTGAGCTTTTTTGCTCTAGACTTTTTTTTTTTATTGAAAAATGTTTTTAGCTAGCTGGAT
Source organism: Genypterus blacodes (assembly GCF_046128005.1). Classification (NCBI taxonomy): domain Eukaryota; kingdom Metazoa; phylum Chordata; class Actinopteri; order Ophidiiformes; family Ophidiidae; genus Genypterus; species Genypterus blacodes. The sequence continues at coordinate 131,107 of NW_027467034.1, read as the reverse complement.
TTTCTTGATTTGGTTGGAATCAGTGAGGTAAACGGTGATTTTAGGCATACAGTTCCCTATAATTCCCGACTAAGTAGCTTTAATGTTTTGTTGCTCACACAGATGTGTTTCTGTCTTCATTTCGTCTGTTCTGTTGGCAGCCTCTGGGTTTAGAAGCCTTCATCATCTTACACACTGTTCCTCAAAGAGCAGTGTGATGTATTTGGTATTTTTTTTCACTTTTATGAGTTCACTAAAAGTTGAATTGACAGTTTGTGGATGTTTGACACTCACAGGTGTTTTGATTGTAGTTCTCTGCTTTGGGAGCAATCTTGCACAATATTTGGACTGGGTTCAGTTTGTGTTTCACTTCACATGTCTGCTGCATCATGACATCAGCCTGTATCATGTCCTACATCATATATCATACATCCTCTCCTGTATCATCCTGGTGTAGGACAGAGGATGCTGCTGTATGGAAAATCAGATTTTATTTGTGATTTCATATTTGTTCTAAACACATGAAGAGGCTTGTAGGAGTTGTAGGACAATGGGCAGTTTGAGTGTGAACACTGATTCATATCTAATGTGCAACTACGTCTTTGCTCCTTTTTATTTATTAATAGAAAGACCCAACCTGATCTGTGGACAGATCTTTGCCTTACCTTTGATAGTGTCCAGGTGTATAAAAGAGATGGAGCCATTCTACAGATCAATATGAGATGAAATCACATGGTGACGTTTGGAGGTTCTGTCAGAATGTCAAAGCAGTGAGATGATCCATGACACTTCAGATAAATCCATGACACTTCAGATAAATCCATAACACTTCAGATTATCCATTCTAATTGTGTCTAGTGGGCTTTCATGTCCAGAGTTTCATCATGAAGAAAACCTTTTCTTTGTATCAAAGTAAACTCATAAACACCTAATTCTTAATGTTGATAATAGAATATGTTACTATGCCTCTGATGATGTCATGAACACTGTCTGAACGCGTGTCTACACACAGTGTGTCTCTAAAGGCGTCCCTTGTCTTTATTACAGATGCAGGAGGTCCAGCAGAACAAGGAGAAGACGCTGGTCAGCAACCGGACCCTGGCAGAAGAAAACCTGGCCCTGCAGCCCAGACTGGAGCACAAGAAAGACCAGCTCATTAAGCACTACAGCTGTCTGCAGGACGGCTTTGAGGCCTACCAGCTACGCAAGTCCACCCTCGGTACGGCAGCAGGGTCCACTCTGTCCTCGCTTACACAATTATGTTTGGACTCATTAGGTCTGTACTTCATGTCTGTGTTGTGCATTTTAGATGGAACCAAGCCCCCCAAAGCTTTAAATGTTTCCCATCAAGTCAGTGGAGGTAAAATGACATAAAGATGTCACACGGCGGCCTGCAGCCTCTTTAGGCTACAACGTACAGATCCCATCACAAATGATACATGCAGCCAATTCCAAATAAGTATCAGTTCTGACAGTCACTTGGTTGTTCAGCTTTATTAGAAACATAAGCTTGTCCCATATTCAAGCCATTTATTGTCCATTGGACAAAATGCAGGATTGGAGGCGATGTAGCAGCAGCGTGCTGCTGACAGCTGAGACTAGTGCAGACTGTGACATCGTCTCATCAGAGTGTGAGGATCTGGAGGTGTAGCAGGCTCAGAGTCATTATGAGGACAGACATGGAGACACCTATAAACCCACTTAAGCTTTGAGTTAGACAATATACTTCAAGTTTTACAAATAGAATTGTAGCACTTCATCTATTTAAATCTGCACACATGTCACAATGAGTCCTGTTCTAGAAACAAACTAAACCTGCTGCAGGCGAATCTCTTAAAGTTCTGCTGTGGTTTGTTCTGCATTTCTCTGTCACGTCAGCTGGGAAAGTCAAAGGTTAAACTACTTCCCTTATCAGTTCTTTCTTCATTGTGTTCAGAGCCGCATTTATTAGTAATGCTTTGAGTGAACGCCTGTATGATGTCACTCTTAAAGGAAGTGGGCATCTTTCAATCCCTAAACACGACTTTAGGATGATAGAAGGCAATAAGATTGAAAAGGAGCTCCATGTGTCATTGTGTCATATTCATCATTCATTCACATTGATTCATTCTAATCATTCAGAATGGTTTCAGTACAGTCAGGTAGACCAGGAGCATTTAGGTGTGTGTGTGTGTGTGTGTGTGTGTGTGTGTGTGTGTGTGTGTGTGTGTGTGTGTGTGTGTGTGTGTGTGTGTGTGTGTGTGTGTGTGTGTGTGTGTGTGTGTGTGTGTGTGTGTGTGTGTGTGTGTGTGTGTGCGTGTGCACCTCAAACATACTGAGTCTGAGATCAGCTTCACTCATATAAAGACGAGCGAGTGATGAGGTAGACAGTGGTTGTTATTGTTATGCAGATGATCTTCATTAGTCATCTTCATTAGTCATCTTCATTAGTCATCTTCATTAGTCACATGAACTTTTCCATGCAGCAGTTTATGTCATATGAAGCTGAGTTGTTATGTCATAACATGACATTGTCCCCACATTGTTTGTTCTTAATCTGCAAACATGAAGAAGAGACCGGTTTCACCAGTTCCCAGACTTCCCATCAGAAGGCCGGATCACAAGGAGCCCAGTATCGTGTTGCAGTAATGAATCTGTGTTTGGGTCCAGCAGGTTCCAGGCCTGAGTAGATCCTCTGCAGTGTCTTACACACTCAGAGGGCTGTAGTGTCTCTTACAGACACACACCGTCAGACTGTGCAGTGTGAGGTGGCAGTGTTTGTGACCTTGTTGACGCAGTGGTTGCCAAGCAGCCGTCTCAAAATAGCACATCCACAATTTACTACTGTTTAGTACTTCAGCTCTGCTGATAAAGGTTTGACTTTCTGCTCTTCACAATGAACAGACAGTGTTTAGGCTGGCAGAGGCTTATTTTTAACTTCAAGTGTCCGCCCTTATCTTAGCAAAGAAGCAATATTGAATATTAACTTCATTTTTGTATTTGCACTTTTGCTTACTTTTTGTCAATGTCTGCTTCACTGTTTACACACACACACACACACACACACACACACACACACACACACACACACACACACACACACACACACACTAAAGATCAATATAGAGCAATTTCGCACACATGCAACATGAATATTGGCCATATCAGTGACAAATACTGGAGACAATCAAGAATGGCCTCAGCACGCACGCACGCACGCACGCACGCACGCACGCACGCACGCACGCACGCACGCACGCACGCACGCACGCACGCACGCACGCACGCACGCACGCACGCACGCACGCACGCACGCACGCACGCACGCACGCACGCACGCACGCACACTTTTGAACCAGCCAGATAGTAAACACTTCCATCACCAATATCACAGGCCTTCCATCTTTCCCCCTGGTTGGACACTGCATCGCCCTTCATTGTCCATTTAGTAGAGGTCGGGATGGCAGACCCCCCCCCCCCCCCCCCCCCCCCCCCCCCCCCCCCCCCCCCCCACACACACACACACACACACCAGTGTGGGCTGTCTCTTATACAGCAGCCCACACTGAGCCATTGTGCCAACAGGCCGGGGTAAAGTGGCAACGGTGGGTGGGAAAGGAGCAATGGATGATGGGACTGACAAGCAGGGGGGAGAGAGAGAGAGAGAGAGACCCAAACCTCCCCCTTGGATTCACAGCAGTGGTGGATGTGGATACATTTACTAAATGGCGATCTCATGATCTCCAGCCCTAGACTGTGTTGTACACTTGGCAGGCTCTCATCTGAGCCAGAGAATCACAGCTTTGTGTGGGGGAGAGCAGCTGATACGCCTGGGAGTCTCCCTTCCTACAGGAGGGGGAGAGAGAGAGAGAGAGAGAGACATGTCAGGATCCAGTCTGACAGGTTAATCATGACTCAGTAACAGCGTCTCTCTCTCTTTCTCTCTCTCTCTCTCTCTCTCTGGATCTTTGTTGGTGTGGTTGAGCTTAGCGTAGCATGTTACAATCTTAGCGTAGCATGTGGCTCCTGTTACTGTGCTGTCATGTAAGAGCCAGCATGTTGTGCTGTATGGAGGCTTGGTGCAGTGCAGGTCACTGTACAGTGGTGCAGTGGAGCTCACACACTGGCTGTCACTGTGTTTAAGAGTGTGTGTGTGTGTGTGTGTGTGTGTGTGTGTGTGTGTGTGTGTGTGTGTGTGTGTGTGTGTGTGTGTGTGTGTGTGTGTGTGTGTGTGTGTGTGTGTGTGTGTGTGTGTGTGTGTGTGTGTGTGTGTGTGTGTGTGTGTGTGTGTGTGTGTGTGTGTGTGTGTGTGTGTGTGTGTGTGACCGCAGAGCTAACAGTTGTTGACTTCAGTCCAACTCAGAAACTCAAACAAAAGCTTTCCTCCTTGGAGACCGAGTCAGTTTCAGTTGATTCAGTCAGGCTAAGCAGTGCTGAGCTGTTAGCTTGAGCCGCTCACAGACTGAGAAGCGTGTGTAGGTATGTTGTACAGTGGAAGATATAACCGTATAGATTAGAATGATAATTATACATTTAGATGAAGTGATTTCTTTATTGCATTAACAATTTAACAGCAAAATAAAGAAACTAAACCCTGACCCTAACCCATTACATCTCTTTGTTCCCACAGACCATAAATCAGGCAGCACCTCTCTGGACACTCTGCTGGCCCTGCTGCAGGCAGAGGGAGCCAAAATAGAAGAAGAGACAGAGGTGAGCACTAAGCTGCATGTCTGCTGCCTCAGGCGACCATCAGACCTCCATGACTCTGAGGTCCTGTGGCTGGAGATGATTCATCTCAAAACAATGAACATGCAAACTAACTGACGCTTCAATCATCATCAATCATATTCACTTCTCCAACTGTGATCTTCTAACAGACGTGGAAAAATGCAGGAAATATTTTGAGATGAAATGATTTGATTTTAAGGTTGTAAGATTATTTATTGTACTTTTTTGTATTTGCTCTTCTGTTTTGTATAGAAAAGTGATGTTTACATTATTACATTTATTTTAAAAGGGAGTTTATTTTGAATTTAATTAATATGACTAAAGTAGAGACATGCCCATTATTGGACCCAGTTTGAGTGACACATTCAGCTCATGTGGTCAAACTATCGAGATGCTACCACATCACACACACACTGTTATAAAGACACAAACACAATGAAAAAGAGTGCTGACAAAGACCAGCTGATAGTTGCATACACTAAGTGATGTCTGCACAGACATTCAGTCTGCATGAGCGGAAAGACTTCAGGCTTAAATGAAGCTCTGCTGTTGTTTTGTTGAAGAAACGATGTGATCCCAGAGTTTAGGTTTGTCTTCAAACCTCTCTCCTTGACTCTCTCTAAAACGTCTCTTCACTTGTGTCTGCAGAACATGGCCGACTCCTTCCTGGATGGGGACATGACCCTGGATCATTTCATTGACTCCTACCATAGCAAGAGGAAGTTGGCCCACCTGAGGAGGGTGAAGATTGAGAAGCTGCAGGAGATGGTGCTGAAGGGTCAGGGGCTCCCTCAGCTCCAAGCCCCCACCTCCCATTCTCAGGATGTGTTTGCATCCTCCCTCCTCACTGAGACCAGCAACACTTCCTCTCCAGTCCCTCAGCCCAGGAGGAAACCCCCACCTCCTCCGTCCCAGCCACCCCCAACTCTAAATCCAGGTCCAGCTCCAACAGGCGTTCCTCAGATGCCCGTGTTTTATGCAGCGTCTCCATATCCCCCAATTCCTCCCAGAACAGGCCAACCCTTCTCTAATGTCACTTCTGGCTACCCCAACCCCTTCCTATCTCAGTACCCCCCTTCTTTGCCACAGCGGGCTCCCCCTCGTATCGCCCCACAACCTGGCTTCATCTTGCAATAAATATTGTTCATTGCCACTCGGAGAATACAGTGTGTTTTGGGGAGTTTTCACTACTGGAACACCTCTGGGAACAATCATCTATGTCGCCCGCCCTCTTGGAATATGATCAAACGCAACACAAGGCGACAGACCTGCGCCGGCCGGTCTGGTCAGGCTCAGCTGGAGCAGATCTTCGATAATCTCTCACATCTCAAACTCCCCCGACAACACTCCCTAAACGTGACACGGTGGGCTCTGACCGTGCCGGCCTGAGTCCCTCAGCCAGGGGCTGACAGTGTCCTCTAGTGAACGCCTCAGTCTACACATGAGTCGCTGAGCTTAGACTTGCCATTTATCTGCACTTTCTGTCTCCAGGCAGCACCCTCAGCTCTTTGTGCCCTTCAGTCTTCAGGCTCTCGCCACCATCAAATCTTGTTTCTCTAAATGCTGCGTTTAAGGTAGATTATCAATCAGTCACTTCTATTTCCATCTGCAGCACAACATAAAAGGCGTATATGCAAGCATGGAGAGACCCTCATTACTGTGCAGTTTGATGGAAATGTTATTTCCCAGAACAAGTTCAGCCAAAACTGCATCTATGCTGTGATTTCAAATCCTTAAGGTACATAGAAATATTTGAATTTCAGTTTCATTTAATTAAAGCGTACTAATGGAGTTACGTTAATAATAGCCGGGGTAGAGTGATTAACATTGTCCTGTGTCTCTTCTTCAGTTTATGGATGTTTGTATGGTCTTCGTTCAAGATGGCTGTCAGTTCTACCTGGTTTATCTCAGGGCCGATGGTTGACTTGAAAGGGACTTGAAGAAGAGGACGAGTGGCTGAACTGTTGTAACACATGACTTGGCCATCGGAGCCTTGCCTAACATGAAGAAGGACTTGTGTATAGCCATAGAGGACACTTCTGCTGTGTGTTGTTCTTTACGAGATCCTTTTGTAATGCAGCGCTCCTTATGATGCTCTGTCTTTGACAGTCTCACTTTGGACTGAAGATTATGCCAACAGCTCTTTGGATCCCGTCTCTTCACTTTCTGCCACATAGAGCACCAAAGACTTCCCTCACTCCCTCTTCAGTGTCTATTTTGCTACAGTTTATATGTCAATGAAACATTTAGTGGGATAACTTGCCTTTTTCCCAAGGAAGTTGTATGTGCCGTGTGTGGATGAGTGGAATCTGTTCATATGTGTGATGCTGAGCAGCAAGCAAGCATTTCATAGCAACTTACAAGGTCAACTTGGCTTTGAGAGGAGGATCCATCTAGTGCGGTAGAAGATTTTCCCTCTATTTACCTTTTCCTCCCAACTGCTGTCGCCATGCACTTTTGAAGAGCCGTGAGTGCCTACACTTGAAGAGATGTTGATCGTGTCCTGCTGACTACTCCATGTTCTCTTTGTTTAGCTCTCTGTTTTGGCTTAGCACATTTAGAGGCTAGAAACCTCCTACCCCGTTCAAAGAAGGGAGGTAGAAACGGCCTTTTGATGACCATTGATCTGTCAGTAGACGAGAATAGAGAGCCACTGAATATGTGCCAGGAGCCGCCTCCTCCTCAGGCTGCGTGCCTGGAGGCTCCATTTTTTCCAAATTGTGTGAATTTTGCCAGAGGCGGTTTTGATTATTTGTGCATGTATTGGCGCTGTTTTTGTTTAGTTTTCTAATTTGGTGAAATAACAGGGCTCTGAGACGTTTGTGTCATATCTTGGTAATACTGTAGCCCTCCAGGGCACTGAAGTGGACCAGAGAATGAGTGCAGCATTGTTGTTGGCAGACATGACAGAAGCTAAAGCATCAATGTCTCAAAGAACCAGCATTTCTTACAACTAATGAGTTTTTCTTCTGTGCATGGCCTTTACTCTTCCTCTTCAACATCTTTTTTTAGCTGTTGAGCTTATTTTTCCTCTTTTGTTTAAACCAATCTCCTGTATCCATGGTTTTATATGTGGTTGGTGATATTTTCAGTGTAATGTTGTAGGTATTTACATATAATGAATGTTTAAGTGGAATTTAAGGCTGTTTTCAAGTTCAATAAATCTAAAATTTTTGTACCAGTTTTTTTTCCATTTACCCCCCACCCCCCTCCACACACACACACACACACACACTCCAGATGCTTATGCTGTATATATTTTAAGAAATACTTTTTGAGCAGTTTATTGGTAAATGTGGCACCAGACAGCCAACTAGTGCTGCAAATATTCACTTTAAGTAAACCTGTTCTTTTCTAATGATGGCTTGTGAATGTAGATTAGATTTAACTTTATTGTCATTGAGTAAAGTAGAGGTACAAGTCAATGAAATGCAGTTATGTGTGTATCTGTATGTATGTTGTTGATGTATGTTTGGGTCAGAAACAGTTTAGGATAAGAATAACCACGATGCAAGCAAGCCGCTCTGTTTCCCACACTACACTCCGCTAATAAAGGTGGCTTATCATTTGACATTGACTCATGTTAATGTACAAATATATTTGACACTAAGACACTTTTCAATCCTAAAGTTTGACCTATAGGGGGTTTTATCTGAGTGTGTGCATGTGATGTGTGTACATTTACCACTTCTAGATTGATCTACTTACAAATAAAGCTCCAACAATTAATTCAAAATAAAATCGAGTCATATTTCAGGTTAAATGTGTTTGGGTTATAAACGAAGTTGATGGAGACCAAATATAAGAAAACGATCACAGAAATAAACTAACAACAACACGAGCTGAGTGCTGAAGGATCAACCACGTCCCTCACCTTGGGCTCGCTGCTGTGTGAGTTGCCGGTGAGGTTGCCGGTTGAGTTGCTGAATGTGTCAGTGAACGTCTCCACGTGTTACGTTTCCATAGCTACGTCACATCGCCTCCACCATGTTGGAGGAAATCCGTCGCTGTGCTTCTCTGTCAGATTAGAGTTTAATCCGGGAGGAGGAGGAGGAGGGACGAGGTCTGCATCAACCGTGGAGACTGTGCACACTGAGTGAAAACGCGGCGCGCTGGTGTCGTTTTCACACAAACGAGCTGCAAACTGGAGATAAACGCTCATCGACTGACAGCGACACGATGTTAGCCGGCTAACTGGAGAGAAAAAGACCCGGATTACCACACACACACACACACACACACACACACACACACACACACTCGCGTCCAGGGGCAGTTTGTCGGACTGGGCAGCAAACACTTAACACAGTAACACTCACACATTTAGTTACACTTAAACACTTAGTAACGTTTGAATGAATGTGTTTGTATGAACGACGCTGTTTGTCACAGCGTTAATGTTGCTGCAAGCTAGTTAGCTCATTAGCCCGGCGCTAGCTAATCTGCTGAGAGTAAATTTAGAAAAGAGCCAAACTAAAGAAAACAAGAAGACAGACTGACGGACGGACCGCAGGTCAGCGGGACAAAGACCAGGCAGAGACATCAGTGAACTACCGGAGTAAAAGATGTCTGGAAAGGACAAAGAGAAAGCGAAGGAAGACAAACAGTCCACCACGGAGCGGCTGATCAAAGGTGAGTTAGGACTCAAACACCTGTAGAAGATGAATGACACATGTATGACACATGTATGATGTGTAAGAGCCTGTTGATCACATACACGATGTTGCAACATAGCTTTCATCTTAGTAATATTAAAAAGTTATATAGTCGAGTTTGTGCTTTTATTCAACCACAGTGAAACTCTGCATCACCTGCGTCTGACAGGAAGAATGAGAGACACACGTCTGTGATGGAGACACATGCTGTCTCAGGAGACATGTCTCTGTACAGCTACAGACAGGGAGACATGTCTCTGTACAGCTACAGACAGGTAGACATGTCTCTGTACAGCTACAGACAGGGAGACATGTCTCTGCACAGCTACAGACAGGGAGACATGTCTCTGTACAGCTACAGACAGGGAGACATGTCTCTGTACAGCTACAGACAGGGAGACATGTCTCTGTACAGCTACAGACAGGGAGACATGTCTCTGCACAGCTACAGACAGGGAGACATGTCTCTGTACAGCTACAGACAGGGAGACATGTTACCCAACACCCACTCTGGTTACCAGAGTAGCTTGATCACTAGATTCCTCCACACTGAGGTTGTAATGACGGATGTATGTGTCCAACATGGGACAGACAGACAGACAGAGAGAAGGGACAGCAGCAGTGTCCCCTTCTGTCTACAAGGGGACAAAGCCCTGCCAGCTGACTGGAATGCTGAAGTGTCAACAATACTGTGTGTGTTAGTGTGTGTGTGTGTGTGTGTGTGTGTGTGTGTGTGATATTGCTCTATATTGATCTTTGCATGTTAAAGTAAAGTAAAGAGTGTGTGTGTGCTGCTCACACTACATGACTGAATGACAGCCAGCGTGTGTTTGTAATTCACTGATGCTGAGGCCGATCTGAAGTGGACTTCATGATTCACTCAGGCTCAGTCAGCTCCATTCATCTCCCCCAGCAGCATCTTTGTAATTCAATTCTCTCTATTGTGTTGATTGATAGAATAGAGAACATATTCTATCACCATCTGAAACATTACCCTCAGTGTGCAGGGCGGTGTGTAGCAGCGTCTTTGTTTCTGTGTTGTTTGTTGTCATGCCAGACAGTTTGGTGTTGATGCAGCCGCCCCAGTGTGTGTGTGTGTGTGTGTGTGTGTGTGTGTGTGTGTGTGTGTGTGTGTGTGTGTGTGTGTGTGTGTGTGTGTGTGTGTGTGTGTGTGTGTGTGTGTGTGTGTGTGTGTGTGTGTGTGTGTGTGTGTGTGTGTGAGTGTTGATTTGAAGAGTTCATTAAACATGAATGCTAATTAGGTCAATCTCTGATGACAGTCTAGTCCAGGGCGCTGGCTGCTTATTCTTTAGAACATTTTCCTCCTCTGGTTCTCTAATGTTAACCTGTCTGCTCACCTGGTCTGCAGTGGAAAACTCACTGTAGTTCGTCACTGCACACAGGAGTCTGTGCTTTTATCTGTTTGTGGTGATTTTATTTGGGGGGAGTGGCTCCTGCCAAGTGAGGATGAAGAGTTGATTGCTAAACGTTGACACCTGCCTGTATTTTTCACCGTTGGTAATCGCAGTGAAAAAAAAGCGGGAACAAGCCGGTCAGCTGGTCTCCATGGCTGCTGTCTGAAATGCTTCATGGTCGGTGAAGTAGCGATGTAATTCACTGTCATCGCACGCTTTGTTCATACCTCCTCCAGTGTGAAAAGCTTTTAAATAAACCTCACCTGTATCTGGAAGCCCGAGCTAATAGAAGCTTTACCTAATCTCTTCTTAAGGCTCGTACCTCAGCTTACAGCACTTACTGGTTATTTATACCACACGAGTCAACACAAGACAGCCTGTCCTCAGAGCAGGCAGGCCGCCGCTCTAGCTGTCTCACTGCAGACCGGACTGCAGTCTGTGGCACAACTGCAACTCCTCACCACCTCGTTGGCAACGCCACTGTCACATCAATATTTACACTCAGTCACATCCTAATGCACTTTAATGCCCTTATCCATGTGACGGCCCTGCCACCAGCAGAGATGCACCTCGTTGACATTGTGTGTCTCAAGTTGTTGTGAACCTAAAAAGTGTAAACATTTGAGGAGACAAATTTGTGTCGTCAAACTGCAGTCAGTCCTTCTTTCTCCGGTCCTGAGCCTGATGGTCCTGAGTGAGAGATCCATCAGTCTACCTCTGCACTCTGTCTCTGTGCAGCTACAGACAGTGAGACATGTCTCTGTACAGTGAGACATGTCTCTGTACAGCTACAGAGACATGTCTCTGTACAGTGAGACATGTCTCTGTACAGTGAGACATGTCTCTGTACAGTGAGACATGTCTCTGTACAGCTACAGAGACATGTCTCTTCTTTCTCAGCTCCTGAGCCTGATGGTCCTGAGTCAGAGATCCATCAGTCTACCTCTGCACTCAGCCACAGCATCACTGAGCAGCAAATGCACCCACACTAAAAACTCATTAACGCTTTCATGTTGCACTCTGATTTGGCCTGTGTGGGTGAGACAGCTTTCACAGACTGTCACTCTTTCTCTCCTTTATTGCATTAGCACTGCTTCTCATACAAGTAGTCCTGATCTCCATCAGCAGATACTGGACGCACTATGAGGTCAACCTAATACATCTAAAGATAATAAAGTTGAGTTTTTGTTGGCAGGTGTGATCGCTGTCATAATGACGGGGGCTTTATTGAGTGTGTGCATTGTGTTAGTGTGAGAACTATCTCATCCTCAGAGACCTCACTTAAATGGAGCGGGTGGTTGGAGGTTTTTGGATTTGCTGATGCAGTCGTTCAGTTACTTAGACATAAAGTATTGTAGTAGTGTTTACCTCCACATGCTGCTGTCTTGTTATTAGGCTGCCCAGCTGTAATCCCTTTACTCTGCAGGCTGTGGAAGTGAGAGGGCTTGGATCAGTTTCTACTATTGTTTTCAACAAGCAGCTTAGTCGGCAGCTATTTGCCTCTGAAATGGTGAATCCACACAGCAGACCGTCTGTTAGATACTTCATACTACATTATTCGCTCCATTCAAGTTTCATGTTGGAGGGATTCTTTGTGTTTTATGTTGGTTGGGGCGGCAGTGGCTCAGTCCATAGGGGATTCAGCTTGGGAACCGGAGGGTCGCCGGTTCGAGTCCCGCATGGACCAAGAAAGTGGACTGACAGCTGGAGAGTTGCCAGTTTGCCTCCAGGGCACTGCCGAGGTGCCCTTGAGCAAGGCACCCAACCCCTAACACTGCTCCACCGGCGCCGTATAATGGCTGCCCTGCACACCCTCTGTGATGCATGTGTTTGTGTGTGTGTGATATGAGGGGGTGCAAGATAAATTTCAATTGCATGCGATTTGCTGTGAATTGCATGCAAAATGACGATTAATAAAGTATCTTAAATCTCTTAAATCTTAAATCTGGTAAGTTTGGGAAGGTTCTTTTCCCTTCATTATAGCTGTATTTGGTTTGTACACACATTTGGCCAAAGTCCTGAATCAGAGTGTGTGTGACTGCTGGGTGTGTTTCCCTGTGAGACAGCGCTGTCCCGTGCAGCGCCAAGTCTACTTCTTGCATTGTTTTGTTGGTGAAGCTGTCACCTCTCAGCTTTGAGAGCAGCAGCGCTTTGATGACAGTAAAGATGGTGGAGGTGGTGTGGAGGAGAAAACTGGGGAAGCTGTGGAGGAAACCAGGTCACTGTGAGTTTATATAAGTGGTGCATGTGGTTATCCTGTAGGTGTACTCCTTCCTCCTCTGCCTATAGCTTCATCTCAGCTCAGCCAAAGTATATGTGGCCTTAATGGGATGCAGTGTGAGATGGAGTACATCACTCCCACTCTGAATCTCCCTGGCTGCATGTCTTCTTACATATTATTGATCCAGTCTGCAGATTTGGATTTCAACACATTTCCTCTTGAGTATTGTTTGTTGATGTTTTCCAGTGTCCGTCCTCATATGTGATCTGTTCTCCTTCCACAGCAGTGCCATACCCTCCACAGCATAAGCTCACTGTGAAAGAGCTATTTGAAGATGGAAAACCCAATGCAGAGCTGCTCCGCAACCATCTTGTCAAGGAGGGTCGAGTGGAAGAGGAAGTAGCCCTGAAGATCATCAGCGACGGAGCCAACATACTCCGGCAAGAGAAGTGCATGCTGGAAGTGGAAGCGCCTGTAACAGGTAGCTGGCAGACGGCCAAACCAGGCCCTGTGACATTTTGGGCACGTCTGAATGTGTCATACTTTAGAGGGATTGAGGTTTGTTGGGTGATTGTGCAGAAAGAAGGAACTCCAAGGCTGAATGTGTATCGAGAGGCTGCTGTTCTCTTTGTGACCCTGACCTCTGACCTCATTGAAGGGGTGGGAGACAAATCATCAAATTCATTTCTCTTTTGTAAATCATATAGACAAATCTTTGAAACATCTATTCTACATGTTATTGTTTATGTCTCACACTAGACCCACACAGACAGGAACATAGTAGAATAACTTGGTTGTACTTTGACATGAAGTGTAAACAGCATTATTCCATTCTGTTACTGTGACTCCATGTCAACAGGCAGCATAGACTCAACCCAGTGCCACACACTAAGGCTCAGTTCTCTGTAAACCTACGTGACCTCTGCTGGGGTCTCCTGGGTCGGCTCACACCCTGGGCTCTAACTGTTCAGTCATTCTCTGTATTCATTCATTTTACTGCTAAATATCACTTCATATATCATGATGCAGCTGAACGGCATGGATTTCTGCATTTCATATGGAAATGGCTTTTTCATTTGTGTGATATAGTGACATATGGAACAGATGAATGGAATGTTAATGTACACATGTTTATATCTGAGCATCCATTAAATGTGGAGTATTTTGGTTTTGTTTGTCTGTTGCCAGTGTGCGGTGACGTCCACGGACAATTCTTTGACCTTATGAAGCTGTTTGAAGTGGGGGGATCACCCAGTAACACACGCTATCTCTTCCTTGGTGACTACGTAGATCGAGGATACTTCAGTATCGAGGTAAAAAGTCATTTTTGCTTTCTATCAATTTTCCTTCTGTGTGTAAATGTTTGCGTTACAATTCATTTTGATTCTATCATGAAGTGGAGACAATTTCATATTTCATACAAGGCCAGCATTTAGAGAAACAATGCATTTGTGATCCATACACTCTGACCCATCTCCACTGAGGCGGCACCATCCTAAGAGACTCAACACAAGAGCTCATGGATCTTTAGTCTGCATGTGGTTCAGACTGGACACAGGCAGCTGAACTGCTGCTGGTTTCCTGTCCAACCAAAAACTCTGTATATTGATGAACTCTTCCTCTCTGAATGTGCTCACTACAGTTTGTGTTAACTGCCATAACAGGAACCCTTGACATTTGGAAACCTGCCTATAGATCAATCATCTCCATCTTCCTTCCTCAAGATCCTGTTGCCTTTTTAAACCTCGTCAAACTAACGGCTTCATTGTTCCCCAAAACCACCAAGACATGTTCACATGTTCCTCAGCCAGTTATGCACTGAAACAAGCTGGACTAATGAACACGACCCCTCTGTGAATAATGATCACAGGACAGGAAGTCTTTGCTCCTGTTGTTTCATCCGATCCTGTTTTCAAGCCTACGTTTCGTTTTATTACATGGAAGCAGAAGAGAAGGATTGTTTGTTATAATGGTGTTGAGTGTTGAACCGTGTGAAAGGGTCAATAAGGTTGTAAGGTACTGACCATGCTGGGCTTGTGGTGGGTACAGGTCAGTGTGTATGGAGGTGGGTGAAATGTCACAGATGAAAGGAGAGGAGTCTCAACAGCGTAGCGTGTGATTGGCTGCTGCTACAGCTGTTACAAGCTGGTGTCTGCGGTTAGAGCACCTCACACATTGTTGTGCCATTATTTGGTCTCTATTTTCATGTGTGAGGTGACTTCTGCATCACATAAGATATGGATAGATAGAGAGATCAAGAACTATGGATCAAGATTGTGATGCAAGATATCGGCAAACAAATCAGCATTGTGCTATATAATGTTTCAATACAAACTATGTTCATATTAATAACACACAATCCTGATATATCTGGATGATGTCATTGACAGGGCAATGAAAACAAGGCAACACATAACCTTAACCATAAAAGTGCCAATTCTCTGATGTAATGATGACATTTGGTATTTAATGGCATAAATGAAGGGTTCGTTCAGAAACAGGAAATGCTTTAAGCGCCCCAGGTTTCACACAGGGACAGAAGAGCAGCTGGTTGCCAGAGACTGAACGCTCCTCTGGGTTCATGGTTTGTTGCCTCTCTTCCTCTACATCTCTGTTCTTTATGGCTCCTTTTAGACAGCATGTGGTTGAAACTAAGCAACCATTGCCATTGTGTAGACGCCTGCAAGTGGAGTAAGCAGTGGTAAAAATCTTTTGCATTATGCAATGAAGGACACAGAGCTCCTCACTGAGGAAAGACACGGTCAAATGGATATTGGGATGTGGTTGCCGAGGTAACATAGAATGAGTGTAGTCTCTCAAAGTAGCACTAAATTCTCTGCCCGTTTCATTCTTGAAGGTTTTCTTAATTTACTTGGTGATCTCTCTTTGATGCGTGCATGTGGACAACCGTCCTAACCTCAGCCTGACCCCTGCTGATGTGTGTGTATGTCAGTATGTGTGTGTGCTGCCATTCAGGTGAAGGCCCTGCTCATGTCTGCCACATGGAGCTTTCTGCCCTGTGCCATCCACTACAGAGTGACGAGAGCTCTCAGTCACTACCGCTGGCTTCCAGTCACGACGAGCCATGTTCCAAGTGGCAGCAACATCATCTTGTATGAGGTCTCAAGAAGAGACGTTCATTTGGATTGTAAATGCTGAGCCGTGTTTTTTGAATTGTTTAATTAGGATTTCTAATACGGCCTGAGGAAACACAGAGGAGATGATTGTCTTTGATTGCCTAATCTTTACTTTCAGTTTGGCTCAGATGTCTGTGTGTGTCAGGGATGGAACTTAGCTGCTGTGAATGTTTGCTTTGCATCAGCAGCAGTTTATCAGGGGACTTCATTCCATTTCCAAAAGCACTTTAATGGCAACAGCAGTGAGGTTTCTATCTACAAACTGACATGTAAAATAATGACATCATTTCTAGTGCATCGACTGCTATCACACACAGATGTTACAGAAGTACAGAGAGTGAAAATCAGATCTTTTTAAATCTGTCCAGTGGCTGAGCAAAGGCCTGCAAAGACCTCAGAGACCTGAAGTTAGGCTCTACAAATACATTTGATTTGATCTGGTGTCTGTTTACATCTCAGCTCCTGGGATGAAGCTGTCTCTTATCTGCCTGAATGAAGCTCTAGCGTCCTTGCAGCTGCCATCTTTTTCATTTTTAACAGAAATCTGTGTCTTTTTTCTTCATTCATTTCATTTCATTCCTTTACTGCTGCTACCTTTGCACACACTCTTTGTCAGTGTTTGTGAGATCAAATGAAACCAAAATGAATGAGGAGAACAAAAGAAGGGAAACAAACCTTTGCCATGTTGCATTTGGTATAGATCATGTTGAGCTTATCTGGTTGAACTCTTTGTTTTGTTCATGTTGCATTGCACACGATTGTTTCCAATATCATGCAGCCTTTGTGTGACACCAAGAGAAATAAACAACAAAGATGGAATGTAAGAAAGGGTGGCGCTGTAGTGCCGACTGAGTGTGGACAGTGTGTGAATACAGCTTTAGTGATTGATGGTTGGTGTTAAAAACCAGGCAGCAGCTGGATGGTAGAGTTGAGTAACAGAACCTCACTCTGTTGAGGTTCCATCCATGCTGAATCAAAGAGTTCAGTCACTCAGTACTCTTGACTTCTGTAAGCACTTTCACACCTCAGAGTTTCAAGGTCTCAGCATAATTGCTAGCACACACTTTTGACTCTTCCTTCTCTTTCCTTCTTCCCACCTTTCTTCTCTTGCTGTCTGGCCTCCCAGTGTGTTCTGTACCTCTGGTCGCTCAAGATCAATCATCCCACTACACTCTTCCTTCTGCGTGGGAACCACGAGTGCCGGCACCTCACAGAATACTTCACCTTCAAACAGGAATGTAAGTGCAGTGCTTGTCAGGGCGGCGGTCATGTGCTCCACTGCTCTGGAGCCACGATGGAGTCACCTGGCACTCTGCTTTCAAATGGGTTAAAGCCAGGGTTTCAATGACCAGCAGCACCCAGCCCGTTGTTGTGCTTTGTGCCCTGGTCTTGCCTCCATTGTAGCACCGTGAAAGCAGTGCTGTTCACTTACAGCGACTGTAGAGACAAACAAGACAAACACACAGGTTGATCTGTCCTTTACTGCCATAACCAGGTGCCATCTACACAACACTCAATTGACTTAACCCACCTACACACCTGATCAGACATAGCTAGCCTATCAGAACAGAGCAGGCTGTTCAGAGACAACACCTACATCAGTCTGTTTTCACTCAGTAAAGGAAGCAAGGGAGCATAGATCCATTTATTTTCTACACATTCAAGCATTGCAAAGGTTTCAAAATAGATGACAACATATAAATCTTTGTAATGTCCTATCAACCTATATGTTCAAGAACATTCTTCAAGGTAACTTCAAACTTTGATTCATTGCAGCGTGTGTGTGCGTGTGCGTGTGTGTGTGTATGGTG
The DNA here is from genome assembly GCF_046128005.1 of Genypterus blacodes. NCBI lineage: Eukaryota > Metazoa > Chordata > Actinopteri > Ophidiiformes > Ophidiidae > Genypterus > Genypterus blacodes. Next base: position 113,179 of record NW_027467034.1, on the reverse strand, counting down.
TTTGTAAGTTCATATGGCTGCTAAAATGTCCCATTGGAAGTCGCTTTGGATAAAAGCCACTGCTAAATGACTCTAATGTAATGTAACGTAATGTTATGTAACGTTATGTAATGTAGTTTGTTACATAGTGAACGATTATGGGCCACACTTGTGTTAAGGACCTGATTGATGGTTTGATCTTGATCTTTGTAGCACTTTGTGTATATGTATATATTTGTGTATATTTAAGGATTCAGATGAAATATTTATCCAAAGTTGTCTGGTAACATTGATTTAACATGTAAGAAGAATTGTGATTGGAGAAAGACGTGTGAACATTAAAGTGGAGGTGTTTAGGTATTAAGTGGACTCTTTTCGGCTCCTTGCCTTGTTGAAGGAAACACTTTCAAAGTTAATAGTCCTCCTAAATCCTAGTGAGACTTGCAGCGCCTGATCTTTTATCTGGGGTCCTTTTGCTGCTGGCCACAGTCTAGCATTGATGATATCAAACATAATAACTCAAACTGTCAAAGCTTCTCATGTTCCAAACATTGTCAAAGTCCAGTTGTAACCAGTTTGTCAGTGTGGCAGTCAGAGAATGTGTGTGATGAATCATATGTTCTGAAAACCTTCTCTTCCAGCTGACTGAATGTAAGTCTCCAGTTTAGTCCTGTTGTCTCTGCTGGCTATGATAGAAGGACTTCATGTCCTCCAGCATAAATCATGATCAACTCTGTCATTAATCCTACAGGAAGCATTGTTAGTCTGCCACACCGCTGGCATTTTGGTACATTTTGATATTGATATGTTTAATGATGAGTTACAGAAGAACAAGCTCACCTGTCAGTGACCAAGCATATTGTGTGTTTCCCCATGTTTGCTGCAGGTAAAATAAAATACTCTGAGCGTGTGTATGATGCCTGCATGGAGGCCTTTGACTGCCTGCCCCTCGCCGCCCTGCTCAACCAGCAGTTCCTGTGTGTACATGGGGGACTCTCACCAGAAATCAACTGCCTAGATGACATTAGGAAAGTAAGTGACCGTTCACTGGCACTGAAGGTCTGGCTACAATGTTGAAACAGAATCATTCTGCCTTCAAATGGACTTCATAGTATGAAAAGGAATCCTTGTTAATGGGGAGTGAGGGTTAGGGTTAGTTAGTTAAGGGTGAGTGAGGTTAGTTAGTTAAGGGTGAGTGAGGTTAGTTAGTTAAGGGTGAGTGAGGTTAGTTAAGGGTGAGTGAGGTTAGTTAGTTAAGGGTGAGTGAGGTTAGTTAGTTAAGGGTGAGTGAGGTTAGTTAAGGGTGAGTGAGGTTAGTTAGTTAAGGGTGAGTGAGGTTAGTTAGTTAAGGGTGAGTGAGGTTAGTTAGTTAAGGGTGAGTGAGGTTAGTTAGTTAAGGGTGAGGTGACTATTGCAGGACAGTAATTTTAAAAACTATGCAACATCATTTTTGATCAACCTAATCCAGTCTTACTTGTTTCTGGTTGTCCAGTGGTTTCTGTGATGGTAAATGTTCTGTGCTCAACAGTTAGACCGGTTTAAAGAGCCTCCGGCGTTTGGGCCCATGTGTGACCTGATCTGGGCCGACCCGGGGGAGGACTACGGCAGCGAAAAGACATCTGAACACTTCAATCACAACTCTGTGAGAGGCTGCTCTTACTTTTTCAGGTACTGAATGAAATAGCTGCCTTCAATGCTTCTGTTGTCTCCAGAGGAGGCTCAGAGAACATGACTCCATTATATTCCTTTGTTGACGTCATTATGGACAAAAAACAAACCCAAAACATTCAAACATAAAAAATACAACAGTGTTTCATTGAGACACTCACAACATTAGCTTTTCATTGAAAGTGTCTTGTTTCCATCATATGTTCATGGACAAAACAGCTTCTTTGCTCAGAAATAGTTAACAAACAACAACAAGTTCCTTGAGAACAGGTGAGCAGATATAAACAGTTCATGATAGCACAGTGTGATAGTTGTATGAAATAAGAAACTCTCTGCACTATGAAGACATGTATAGATAACAGATGAGACGGATAGATCCTCAGAACATGAAATGAGATCAGGTGTTAGAAGCTCTGAACACTCACTAAGCAAGGTAAACACATTATTCAATTACTGTGATTTATTATCATTCACACCTCTCTGCTGTTGTACAGTGTGTATCAGTGTGTGTATCAGAGTGTATCAGTGTGTGTATCAGTGTGTATCATCAACTAGTCCAGCCTTAATTCCACTGCTAGTTTACTCAGCTTGAGATGGATTGAATCTGATTTCCGGCTCAGGGCTGAAATGCGTTGCACTGTTATTATGGAGAAGTATCTTTGCCTAATGTTGATCTAATCAAGAGCAGATGGCCCGGAGTGTTCCCGATTGTTCAAAATGTGGAAGAGGAAGCAAAGACCAAAAAGATAGAAATGGATAAATCAATAACATTGACACAAAGTATGAATTGTGTTGTCATGCTTTCTTTCCTTTGTTCTCCTCCCTGGACAGACGGCCAGCAGAGTTATTTAAACCAGACTCCAGATCTGGAGGCTTGGTATCATCAAACCCAGAGCTCAACAATCCATCTGCCTTTCTAACTGCTTGATCTTTGCCATGTGCTCTTCCTTGATGTACTAAACTTTGGTCTACAGTGTTTTAACAGGTCGCGCTGTGTTTCTGTTTGATTCTCCTTCTTTTGCAGTTACTCAGCTGTGTGTGACTTCCTGGTCAATAATAACTTGCTCTCTGTAATCAGAGCCCATGAAGCACAGGACGCAGGGTAAGTGGAAGTATTATCATTTTAAATGGAATCTTTTCTGAAATGTGTGTCCTGAGTGTGTTTGTCTCCTCACAGGTATCGTATGTACAGAAAGAGCCAGACCACAGGCTTCCCTTCGTTAATCACCATCTTTTCAGCTCCTAACTACTTGGATGTCTACAACAATAAAGGTCTTATGCTCTTTGTAGTCACGTGTGTCTTTCTGGCTCTGTAGCAGACTTCAGTCAGTTAACCTTCTTTTCTGGTCTCTTCCTCTCTGTCTGTCCCAGCTGCTGTATTAAAATACGAGAACAACGTTATGAACATCCGACAGTTCAACTGCTCCCCTCACCCTTACTGGTTACCCAACTTCATGGACGTCTTCACATGGTCTTTGCCTTTTGTTGGAGAGAAAGGTGAGTGTGTCCTTTACTGGGTGGCATCTGGACTGTTGACCCGCTGACTTCTACTTTATTATTTAAATCAGGAAACACTTCATCTGATTTTCATGATCAAGGTTTTAAATCTACATCTCTGAGAAAGAGACAGGAGAACATTGGGCAAACAGCTGATGAAGAGAGATGAGCACAGTCCCCTGGTTCCCCTCTGCTAGCTTTGGCTTCAAAAGTGGCTCATTCAGTGGTTCAAGACCTGAATATGTCTCTTGACTTGTTTTTCCAGCATAATCAAGAGTTTCCTTTTTCTGCTCTGTGTCCCAGTGTAATTCCCAAAATGCTTCTGACCCCATCAGTTTACGGTGCTGTCATGTTAGTAACATTGATGTGGCTCAGAAAGAAGTAATGTGGCTCTAAACAGTGAGATACATTCTTGCCTTCTTCAACTTCAACTGATTTAAAGACTATCTACATGTTTCTTAATAAATGAAACATACATCCAACAGTTATCAGGGTATGGATATTACAAATGTCCCTCCCATCTCGTACAGCAGTGTCAGTAAAGTAAGTAAGTCTTAGTCGTGTCATCCCACATACATAGAAACACGTCTAACCCCAGTGTGTCTTTTCTTTCTCTCCCACAGTCACAGAGATGCTGGTGAACGTGCTGAACATCTGCTCAGATGATGAGCTCATGTCAGAGGGAGACGACCTGTATGAGGGTAAGATGAAGCCTCATCACGAACATGCAGTCAGACTGATGTTCTGATGGAAACTCTGCTTGTTGATTCAGGATCGTTCTCAACCTGAATTGAATCTAAATGATATTTTCATAGGTTGCCCACTGGCACATATTACATTACATTACATTACATTACGATCATTTGGCAGACGCTTTTATCCAAAGCGACTTACATTACATTACCACCCTTCGCAGAGTGGGGAGCAATTTAGGGTTCGGTGCCTTGCTCAGGGGCACCTCGGCAGGGGCTCGAACCGGCGACCCTCCCAAGCGGAAGCACTACCCACTGAGCCACTGCCTCACATATCAATGTGTGATTATTGTCCCAGGTTTTAGTGGGACATCAGCGGCATCATTGTCTTGGCAAAGTTGAACTCAGACAGGCAGTTTGTACTCTACATACTCATAATAGTCCAACCTTTTGATTCATCTGCTCCTCAGTCACCATCTGGCCTGTAGATGCTGCAGAACCTCGACTCAACCCTCACACTAATTATACTTTAGTCTTTATTGTATTTGTCCTCTTTTTCTTTTCTTTTTTTTTTTTTTACAAATCTCATTTGTAACTGTGAAGTGATTGAGGTGGAGTCAGTATCAGATGATGTATAGATCAGTCTACCTCACTGCCTCTAACTCTACGCTCTGATGCGTTCCAGGTGGGACCTCAGCCATGCGTAAGGAGGTCATCAGAAACAAGATTCGAGCTGTGGGGAAAATGGCTCGAGTCTTCTCAGTGCTCAGGTCTGAGGCGCTTGTTTCTTTCTCATCATTATATTCTCACTACAGGACTATATGAGCCATAGTCTTTGTTGGGTCGGTGTAACCAAAAGGAGTCCCAGGGCATCAATGGAACATGAAGACATTGGAGTGAAATGAATCTAATCACTTCAGTACACAGTGAAGTTGTGTAAACACAATATTGTTAGGATTAATGAGCCGGCCCCAGATGAGTCAATGCCCTTAGACCTCCTGATGACATTAGACCTTATTGCAGACGAATGCTTCTGCCACTAGCTTAGATATGAAAAGGGATTTCACAAACACAAACCTGTGTAAAAGCTACTTAGCCTGACATTTTCTCTTAAATTGTTGTTTATTAAATGGATACTACACATCTCTTCAATGTAAGAATTATAATATTGATTGTACACTTTCAGGATGTCCACTAACATTCACACATTTGGCTTGAAGCTTGTTTCACCCAAGATGTTTGGATTCTTTGGAAAAAGAAAAAACAAATGTAAAATGGTAGCAGAAATGTGTCATAAAACATAAAAGTGTGTTGACATAAATCCCAACTGACTCTTAAGAATCCGGCCCTCAGCTGCTAAAATTGATAGAAGTCACCAGTGGCCCACTTACTGAGGTCACAGGCTGCGAGTTAGAGCAAACAGGAAGTGGTGTCAGGTTATCAAGTAAAGACCTCAAACCATCCAGCTGCTTTGCTGCTGGCTGAATGTAATGTGTGTGTATCGTTGTGTCCCTGTGTTTGTATGTATCAGGGAGGAAAGTGAGAGTGTGTTAACGCTCAAAGGTCTGACCCCAACTGGGACCCTTCCTGTGGGAGTGTTGTCTGGGGGAAAGCAGACCTTACAAACCGGTAAGTCTACCTCATCCTCACATGAAGCCCTTAGACCTCTTTCTCACCGCTCACCGCTCAACCTCAATACATGGAAAACATTTTCAATCTAGATAGCAGGAGTTTAGTCCTCCTGCTTCTCCATCACAAGGCTCTGAAACCTGACTCCATTAACAGACTGAATGAGTTAGCCTGACCAGTAAGAGTGTTAACAGTGAGAGCTGATCCATGTATT
>NW_027467034.1:0-102500 GCF_046128005.1 Genypterus blacodes | reverse complement strand
TCTTATTGTTTAGCACATTTCTGTGTATTTAACAGTTACAACAGTTCAATTTAATGTTGTTGATTTTGTTGTCAAACACTAAAATAGGATGTACTTTGCTGTTCCGTCTGCTGTGGGTCGGAGCAGAAGTGACGGCACGTCTACATGCTGCTGCACACTGTTAGCAAAGAGCTGTCAATCAAGGCCTAACAGAGCTGTCACTCAGCTGTTGTGCTCAGATTACTGCTGTGTGTGTTTTTCTTCTCTATTTCTTCTGAAGTATTCAGTCAATCAGCTGTCTGTGGTCTGAATACCTCCAGAGCTCCAGACCCTTTAAAACCTCTGACATGTGACACGTGACATGTGACCAACTCACCTGGTGCTGACACACCTGACTGTCATCTCGGTCTTTGTCTTTCCACAAAGAAGTGGAATAAGAATAAGCTTTAACATTTTGTCTTCTTGTAAATTTACCGCCTCATAATATTTCTTTTGAATTAGGTGTGTGTGTGTGTGTGTGTGTGCGCGCGCGCGTATGTGCGTGTGTGTGTGTGTGTGTGTGACATTAAATGAAGTAACGTATTTGTCATGCGAGGCCATGAAATCTTTTCCGTAGATGTTTCACTTGAAAGAAAAGAATAAAGTTCAAACAGTATTTTATTTTGTAGTTGTTTCTTGCTCATGTTTTGATTCTTGATTCATCATCACCAGAACACAAACATTTCATTCTAATCTGATTGAGGCGTAAACGGATTGATTCACTGCCAGCATGTAAACCAGCTGGAGACGCTGTCAGTCAAACTTTGTCCACAAAGTCATTTATATGAAATTAACTTTGCCAAGTGAACTTTGCCATTAAAAACTGATTTTACAAAGACATCAAAGCATTTTATTTTGAAAGGCAAACTAACCTTGTCCACCCTAGCTTGTATGCAATGAGGGATATAATATGTATTTTGTCCTGATCACATGTTATGTGATAACAAATAAGCCCACACCTGTCAGTCAACTTCCTGTGTGTGTGTGTGTTATGTGTGTACACTCACAGCAGTCTGGACCATATTGGCATCAATCTCTTGCAAAGCTGGAATGCAGCAGGTTGCAGGCCAACCAACCTTCAGGACTCCCCCCTGATCTTGTGGGTCTGTACGACATCATCTTTGAGACGTTGTTTGTTATATTGGGCAATCCAACTACAATGGACTTGACCTGACTTGGACAGAACCTACTTACAGCACACTGGTCTAAAACATGGATGGGTTCATGCTGCATCTTGTCAGTGCTCCTCTCCTGCACTTGCATTCCTCCTTTTCACTCTCAAATTTTCAACTAATCATATTAGAACAAGTCCTCCTCAATCTTGACATCAGGGACATTTTCCTGAATTGTCTGTCAGTTTGCTGATAATGCGTCCTTCTTGGATTCAGACTTCTATTTTTATTTTTACTTAGACAATGTTAGACTGGGAAGTATTTTTGACATTATTACCAACTGAGCAAATATGATTTTTATACAAAATATATATTTGAAGCCTCTGCTTGTTTATTGTTCTTGTTATTGGCTTCAGTCTGTAGTATTATAAATATAATAACTATATCTTTATAATGCTGGATTGTTATTTGGGTTGTATTTTCATACATTTAGCCTGAAAAGGCATGAGGACGAACTGTGTCATTATAAATACTAGATAGAGATATTAACTGTCTGTTAAGTAAATAATGGTCCATACACACAGACGTGGGAGACGATTAACTGCTGTTTCTGTCTCTCCTTCTGTCCATTCGATGTCTGTGAACTGGACACAAACACAGAAACCTCCAACTTTCTGACAACAATCTGTTTCTTCCATGACTCCTTCCATGTTGAGGCTTTACAGAGTTCTTCCTTGATTCTTGGTCAGGGTCTTTTTGTTGTTGTGGACCCTCACATTCCTCTGAGACATTGTGTGTGATAATGGGCTTAACAGGACATGAAAGATTGATGCTTTCTGACTTTAACATGAAAGATTAGCGGGGGTGAGTGGAGTGCTTGGTATCCATATGAACATAAAACAATTTAATGAGTAATACAACAATTAGTAGAATAACACATCCCTGCTCCATACTGACATATGGATATATAACATACATCCCTGCATATCAAACTACAGTGTTCATGTTTACACTTCAGCATATGTTGCAGGTATCTATGTACAGAGAAGCAATTTAGTTCATCAAAAATCTGTCAAACATTGTGAACACCCTGTCAACGTGTCAATGAATGAATACAAATGAATAAATTGAATAAGTTTCAATCTGTGGTGATGCTCAGCAGTCATGACTCAGATTATGAAATTGATGACCTTATGGAATTCTGAGTTTGGAAAAACATCAATAAATATCCCCAATAAACAGGATTTTTTTTTTAGAACAATCACTTATTTGTGTTCCTATTTACAAAAAATGCTCAAACATACATTGTTAAAAAAAAATGTCTGAGTGGCAGCGTGACTGCAAACTGACACAAGATTCAAGTATTTGCAAAATGTTTGTTCAAATCTACTGGAAAAATGTGATGTTTGCATTCACAGATACACAGAGACACTCGGATTCTCTGTTACACAGGAGACCCAGATAAGTTTGCTACTTTAAACTGCTGCTAGGCAACCAACATCAACAAACATGCAAAGAAAAAGACAGTAAAAATGAGTACCGCTAAATTAATCCTATATATTACATATATATGTACAGTATACGGTTAAAAAAATCTAATTCTATTCAAATGACACAACACTGTTCGAAAATAAATGCATTCATGTGCAGTGATCTGTATATATTATATAGAAGAGTATAAAATGATATGGCTCACATTTAGGCAGGAGCATTTCTCCAGTGGAGCTCCATCAGAGTGAAGATGGTTCAGTTCTGTATGAAGCAGACATCTTGACTTGTCTAACACAGGCTTAACTCATGACAATCTGTGCTCCTCCTATACAATTATGTCCAAATATGAGAAACATCTATTTAAAAACATCTTTAGTGCATTGCTGCTTGTGCTGCAGTCTGCATGTCATTGGTACAAACACACTCTTTGATGCTTCAGCTGCAGGGAAGGAACTGCAGAGGAAACCTTCACCTTTTCCAGTAATAATCTGGAATCTGGATTGCGAGCAGCGTGTTGCTGGGAGTTGAGGGGGCTGGTACGTTTTCCCTGCTTCACCTTTAGGTGGCACTGTGTCTGATATCAGACCCTTGGTGGCACCACAGGCCTCAGAGCCTACAGGGGGACAAAACCAACTGATTTACATGCACATTCACACAGTAGCTCCTATTATCCTAAACTTAACTCAGATGTTTACATGAAACGTTAACATGTAGTGCATTTATAATCCTGTAGGGATAGGCATGTAGAACACTCAAGCTCAAGCACATACAAGTGTCCAGACTAACTCCTTCCTCATGAAGTCGGAGAGAGAGAGAGAAGGAGAGATGGTGTGTGTACATTCTACCCAGAGCTTCAGCAGCAGAGTGTCGCATTCACATACACATGCATACACATAAACAGTATGCACGTATACAACTCATACATGTATGTATAAATCCCTTTAAAAATGATGTGGATTTCTCAGATTTCTCTCAGGTGAACTAAAATCCGAGGAATCCCAGTTACCTGCCGTGCGGCGCTGTAGCTCTGGATCGGGGGTTTGGGTCTGTTCCCTGCTGGAGGGGGGGGAGGTGGAGCTCCTTTGGGCTTTGGTCTTGCCATCTAAAATGAATGAGTTTTCATAAGTGCCATAGCATGTAAACCAAAACAATGTGATCCCTGTGACATAGTGCAGCTTACCTGCGGCACTGGAGTGGGTTGACTGGCCACAGGCCTTTTGTGCATGTAAGCAGACTGAGCCATCGGCGGCTGCTTCCTTTGGGTGTGTGTGCTGTTGTAGTGACAGAGATTTACAATTCTTATTCTCAAACTTAAGAATACATAACCACATCAAAGACCTGCTGCTCAGTCCTCACCTGGGTAAAATGGGGCTTTGTCGCTTTTTCCACAAGATCCCAATTACAGCGGCAACGACCCCCAGAGCCACGAGTATCAACGCTACTGCAATAGCAGCAATGGCTCCTGCAATGACGCACAATCAGTCATTGAAACTCACACGTTTGTTTGATATGTTCTCTTGTTGATTTGATCTCTTAATCTTACCACTAGAAAGACCGAAACTTTCATTCTTGGAATCGCAGTTGGGAGGCAACCAACCAGGCTGACACTGGCACTGAGCCCTGTGATTACACACCTGAACAACACAACAAGGTAAAGACTTCTTGAGATCGCTATATTTCAGTCTTATGAACTTGCCTGTGAGGTGATTACATTGCATTAATATTGACTCATTGCGTGGCGTACGTACACCGTGGCCGGGGCATTTGGCTGAACAGTTTGTGGCTCTGTAGGCTGTCTCAAGATCCACACACTCATTCTGGCTACACACCTTGAAAGAACGGGCAGTCAGTTCAGTCGATTCACACTACACACACAGATTGACGTTTAACCAGGCGGAGGCAGGACATTACCATCCCATCGCCACATCTCGTCCCTGTGTCCACCTGACCATAGTCTTTGGTTTCATCTTCAAAGAAAGCTGCTTTGCACTGAGCGAAGGTGACCATGCGGCCGTAGCTCGGGTTGTCGTTTCCTCTCCAGCAAAAGAGTTTCCCACACATCACATCCCTACGAAGACAATTTGTATTATTGTAACATATTTCATGTAATGCTGTGTGTCTCAAAGGTGTGTTCTGGTACTGAAACAACACTTTTGTCCACTGACAATACAAAGGTTTTGGAGGGGACTAACAACACATTGGCCTTTTTATGTGTGTGGCTAGTGCAAGGTTTGTCCTGATGGGGAGGCCGTGGAGTTTAAGGTTTAAGGTTTATCATCCTTAGTGAGGTGTCTTTTTATCTGATCTTACAGAAATTCTTTTACTCTACAACTTGTTTAGTTTGAATCACTTGGAGCTTTTAATCTGGAGGGTCTCACTCTTCCTGGCAGGGGATGTAACGATCCTTCACAGGTCTTTTGCAGAAGGCGTAGTAGAGCCCTCTGGTATTCTGGTTAAAGCAGAACGGACTGCCCACTTCAGCAGCTGTGGACACGGAGAGATCCATGATGATATTAACTTTATGCTTTCACGGGACGTCCCAACTCCAAAAACACACGGTAGAACACTTACTTGGTCCATACATCTTATAACACTGCAGTTCCCTCTGTGGACATTGACCGTTGTGGCAATAGCCCAGTCCACCATCACAAGGGAGGCCGTTTACAGCAAAGACGTCTTCAGGACAGTTGACGCTCTCCCCGTCACAGTACTCTGCAAGATCACACACGTCCCGCTTCATACGGCACTCGTGGGCCCGTGAGAGGATCTGTAGCAGTTTTGAAAGGAGGATTCAGATCTGGGTTCAGTTAACAGTCGTTTTGATTTGCAAAATTCCATTTTTGAGTTATGTATATGCTTATATTTAACTCTAGGAATGTGTATTTATATTAATATTATATTAAGCGGTTTTAAACACAATAATATAAATCCATTCACAGAGTGAATTGAAGTTTTGTTTTGGTTTCCTGTTGACTGCGTTTCATTGTTGCATGTATTTTATATTGATGTTTGTTATCATTTTGGATGCATAACTACTGAAACAAAAAAGTAGTTATTTATATTCATAAATTTAACTGAATGAAAGTGACGTGAATATGTGGTCCAGGGGGAGAAACGGAAGTGTCGGTAAGAGAACCGCCGACCGACGAGTGAAGATGGAGCTGCTGCTCACGGGGACGAATGGACCGCGGACAGGCTGAGTTCTGTCCTGTGGAAGATCCAGAGACTGTGTGTAAGGGCCTTCACTGGACTCGGGACCCTTCACTGGACTCGGAACCCTTCACTAGATTACGTGAGTTGAACTATTTTCATTGTCATTCAGGCTTCCAACCAATTGTACCTGGGTTCACTGGGGACGGTCCGGTGTGTGTGTGTGTGTGTGTGTGTGTGCGTGTGCGTGTGCGTGTGCGTGTGCGCGCGCGCAGAGTAGAGCTCTGGTCCGTCCGTACATCTGTGCTCCTTGCTAATTGCTATTACATCAATATAGCAATTTGATTTCACGGCCATGTCGTATTAGGGTTTAAATGTATATAGAGTCAGATTCACCCAAACCTGTTCCGTTCCTCTCGGGATGTATGTGTTTGTACTACACCATTTGCCCACTAGAGGCCGGTAACTGGTCAAATTAGCATAGAAGTAAATCTCAACCCAAAGTAATCATACACAGCAGCACAGCGCAGTACAATAATATTAATAATATTAATGAGTATTGACTGATATACCTTCATTGTGACCTCAGTGTTATTGGTTCTATAATTATTCAAGCACACAAACTTAGTCAGTGAAAGCTTCTTATGGGGTTATTCTGCTGTTGTTCAGTCAAAGGTTGTGAGAGTGAGATGAAGGAGTCATATGACTTTGACTCACCTGGCACTTGTCACAGCACTCGCCTGCAGCACACTTGGACCCCTCTGTCAGGGTGCAGGTGGTGGCGTTGCAGCAGGGGTTCTTACACTCCTGTGTTGCCAATCACAAAACTCATCAGGTTGATTGTATTAGGACGTTCAGTAGAAAACACAATATATCACAACACAAATCACTATTTTGACTAACACCTCAGTATTTGTAGAGGCTGCAGAGCGATGAAGGGGCTCGTTCAACAAAAAGGGTCAGGAAACAAATCTAATCTGTATACCAATCCAGACTTTGAGCTTGTTGTTGTTTATCTCCTGTCCAGTGTGAAAACCAAAGACAGACTAACACGTCTGAACAGAGTCACAGCGCTGCATTGCTCTCACAGGAATGTTTGCACATTCGCCCTGATCATTACAAGCTGTTGTGCTGTTTTGTTCCAAGTGATGCTGCTGTAAAATTCAAAAGATAGATAGATAGATCTAGCGCTGTAATTAGAGCTATAAACAAAGAATGTGCAAACAACAATGTGCCACTGTGCTCTGGTGACAGATCAGCTGTCATATAGAGGTGAGCTGCTGTGCAATCTGAGGGGGAAAAGCAGAAATCATTTCCTGTTTGAAAACAAGCTCCTCTGTGTCATCTGGTCTCATCTTCAGACTTTGAGCTTGTTGCTATTTGTCTTTTAGCTCGTTGACGTCTAACAGGTCTGAACAGATTCACGACTCTGCATTTCTGTCACAGGAATGTTTGCACATTCAGCCTGATGATTACAAGCTGTGTTACTGTTATGGCTGTTTTAATAAAAGTGATGATGCTGTTATTTCCAAAGTCTACATTCTTTTTAAAGAGTTATTTTAAAGCCTGAAATGAAGGATCGAGGATTCTGATATCCATCATAAAGACTTCATACTCTAAACAAAACCCTCAGAGTTTGAAGATTTGGAGTAAATCAGAGACTTTTTCCATTTTCCAAGAAAAGCGTGTGGATGCACAATGCTCTCATCCAGCCTCTTCCCTCTGATAAGAGGGCAAAGGGCCAACCACAACCAAAACAAGTCCAGATCAGATCCTGTTCAGTTGTATCATATGTAAATGAAATGTCCTTATATTTCCAAAGTGATGAATAAGTGCATCAATGGTGACGTAGTTTGGGTGTTTGAATGTGTTCTTGTCTCATTTACCTCCACTGTGCCACAGTCACACTCCTCTCCCACTTCCATAAATCCATTCCCACAAACCGATTCAGACACCAGCTGTCTGTAGTCCGGTCTGTTCAGCAGGCAGCCGGGGGTCCGAGATGTCAGGTACTTGTCATAGCTGTTGCTGCTGCAGCTGCTGAAAGCTTTTGGAATGTTCCAGCTTGGGAAAAGAATAACAGTATCGGTTCCATGTTGTTTAGAATGGGATACATTTTAGAATGCTGACACTGATTCTAACATTTTGACTCTGTGGTCATTGGTTCTTGTTTCAACAAAAATGTATTGGAATTGTTCCTCTCTGGTCTGTGTATGACAATGGAAATGAAAGTGCCATCATGTAGAGACTCAAAGGGTTGTGAGTTTATTGTATTATTGTCTTTCTTGGGCACAGTGATCAGATCCTGACCCTTTGAGGCTTGTGAGGCCGGGGCAGCACAGACTCGCTCACCTGAGGGCTGCAGCCATTATGCAGCTGTCCCCAGTACAAGCACAGCTGCTGGAGTCGTCGTGGCTCATGCCCAGGTTATGGCCCATCTCATGGGCTAGTGTGGCTCCCACCCCAATGGCCCGGTCAGTGTGATCCTGAGAGGTAAACAACACTTAGATATGAGGCATTTATTTTCATCATTTATAAGAACATGTTGTTTTCTTTGATCGGCTTCGCCCTAATTTTCTGACCAAAGTTGTGTTGACTCTGTCAGTCGGCACTTCCTCTGTTCTTACTCAGTGTAGACGTAGACTCACCACATGGGACATTTCGAAATGCTGTTCACAGGAAGAAAACTTCCTGTTCAGAAGTGTTACTAAAACAAATGACGATAAATGATTTGGGTACTTTTTAATAGATGATGATTCAAATGATAAAGTCATACAGGTCAGGACAGCAGCGATGTTACATTGATGCCTCTCTGGCACAGCCTCTGAGTATTAAAAGCATAACAAATAGCCATCATTACAAAGCTAATGTGCTGAACTGAATGATGATTGATGTGTTCTGAGCCCAGTGTAGAGGCGTCGCAGTGGTCAAACGTTTTCCTTTACAACTCAACTCATGATAGCCAGCAAAGCTCTGTTTCAAAGGAATCCTTCGTCATCTGTCTAAACATCCTCTGCAGTGGAAGAAATATCATTTTTGCCAAACGGGTCATAACTAAAGTCATAACTTTTTATATTTGGAAAAAGATGAGTGTCTGATGGGCTACAGTATGATCAGAACAATCATCAGAACTCTAAAGCAGCCATGCTGAGGTCAGGATCAATGAAGGAAGTATGGAAGTTCTACATTGCTGCCACGAAATATTATAGCCTGTCATACTACAAGTTCAGGAATAGTTACTAATGAATTGCTTGATTGAGAACTCTGCAGTTAACATTACATCAGGGTCATTTAGCAGGCACTTTTATCCAAAGCGACTTCCAACAAGTGCGTTCAACAAAGGTGGATAAAAGAACTTCAGGTCACAAGAAATCGTAAGCGCATTTCCTTCCAAAACCAACAGCTAAAAGCAGAACTAGCGCTAGAGTAGAAGTGCAATAAGTTAGGTACCAAGATGAATGAGAAAAAAGGACAAATTAGAAAACAGATAAGTGCATCAGAAGAGCTAGGAGATAACAGATAACAGCTTACCTGCACTACGCCCACAGAATGACCTGAGCACATGGTCCCAATGAAAGCCAGGCCAACCGTGGCTCCTTCAAAGTCGATGCCACTGAAAGATGGAAGAAAAAGGTGCCGAAATATGGATAAGGTGTTGTGATTAATGTTTCTAAATCAATCCCTCTGAAAATTAATCTATCACAAAGTAGCACACACATGAGCCTGTACAGGTTTAAAGAGAGTCTTGCCATATTATTAAAATATGTATCAATAATTTGTAGTAAGCATGTCACGGTTTCTTCATCGTCGGTTGGCATCACAATTGTTCCAAAACTGACAAAATGGAAGGATTTGTTGCAGCCGTCACATAAACATCTCTAACCTGATGAGATGAGCATTATCGTGTTTTTTCCTCTGCAGTAAGTTAGTGTTCCTCCACTTCATGAAGGCGTCCAGATTGGACCCTGCAGGGGGCGTCACTGAGATCAAGTCCCCGCCAGACCAGATCTCCAGCCCCACCAGGGCAATAAAGGTCTTCAGGGGCTTGTATACCTGCAGGCGATACCAGCAGAGCGGCTGTCAGAACAAATCTACATGCACTTATTTTTGCCCTAAAATGAGAGGAAACTGTGAGGAGACTTTAGGACCGTAGTTACAAATAAATTGGTGATGGCGAGTAGACGTCATTAGGAATTCACCGAGGTGTTGACTCACCATGTTGACGAAGTTGACAACTTCGAACATCCTCTTCCTCAATGCAATGCGATCTCGCTGCATCTTTACATACTGAAAGAGCGTATCATCATATTAGAGGGCCCACATCCTGTTTCTTAGTTTGACTCAGCAGTCACCCACATCACAAATCTGTCACATGTTTAATGATTACACGCGGCACAGTTTGACAAAAGCTTAGAAAGATGGGACAAATGAACCTGTTTGAACAATGATTCCTTAACATGTGCGATTAGAACGTTTCATGCAACATCATCTCAGTTACATCAACATGAACCTGAGGTGATGATGATGACTCAGTATCATGTGATTCAGTGTCACATTTGTTTACTCAGTTGTTATAATCTGATCCTACCTCACGATGATCAGCAACAAGGTACAGCTCAAGGTACTTCTGCTTCTGGACAATAGTTGGACCCTAGAAGACAAAACCATCCCCCTCATATACAGTATAGAGATAAATCTGTGTGTGTGTGTGTGTGTGTGAGTGTGTGTGTGTGTGTGTGTGTGTGTATATATGTATATAATTATGGCATGCTGCTCAGTACATAGTTCAAATGACTGAATGAACCTCTGAGAATATGAGATGAAAGTTGAGAATATTGAATGAAACTATTAAAATCAACATAAATAAAAATATCAACCCATATAAACTACAAACCAATTTCGAAAGCCTTAATAATTAGACTTAGCCACATTTGTCTTTTAGGAGCAGTAACTGTATCATGAGTGGTGATGTTACCGCTGATCTGGAGCGGCTGCGGCTGGTTGGGGGTTCAAAGTCGTCGCTCCAGCTGGTGTTGGTGACGCCGCAGACCGCGGGCGTGAACTTGGTCTCATTGTAGCGAATCACAGCATGATCGCCCTGATCATCAGCAGTCAGGGGCTCAATCAGGTACTTCTGGGCAGCTGTTTTGAAGTAGCCCCTAAACAGAGAGTAAGATCATTAGATTCTACACATGTGAGGCAGATATTGTCCCATTGATTAGATTGCATCTTTAATGGGAACCAGGGACGTTTGGTCAAACCTTGCATTTATACTGCACATATATTCATCATTTAGGTTTAGCTGAGCAGTTTAACTTTAAACTTAGTGCAACTATTGTACTTAATTGACGCTGGAATGACAAGTGTGACACTCAAAGGTTATCTTGGGTAACTTGTTTATCTGTTTGGCTCCAGGCTCCATGAGGCAAACTGTTCTGGTCCGATGGGCTTTGTCATCAAGAAAAACTGGTTCTTTGTATTTGTCAATTTATATGTCATTATCTTATCTCTGTTTCTACCATTTATTCTTCTGGGAATGGTTCAATATGCACTCGTGTGTGTGTGTGTGTGTGTGTGTGTGTGTGTGTGTGTGTGTGTGTGTGTGCGCGCGCGCTATTAATGTTTTGGGTGGAGTGTGTGAACCTCTTGATGACGCCGAGACGATGCAGCATGAGGCTCACCTGAGACCGTCACAAGTGCTGATGCTGGCTGCCGACTCGCTGTCGTTCACAATCCTGCCGTGATAGTAGCAGTGATCCTGACAGACAATGATGAGGGTGATGAGGAAATAAGAGCAGTGCTCTGTTTATTTCATTGCAAGTCCAGAAGTAATAAATAAGTTAGGATGTGATCTGTGCTTTCCAATAACTTACAATGTTCTGAGGAGCGGTGGTGACCGGTGAGCCGCCTGTCTGGTAGAATGTCTCAGTGTAGTCTTTGGTGAGTAATTCACTGATAATGAAAAAGAAAAGGATGTTATTTTACTTCCTATGCGCCCCCAAACATGGAAACACAGACAGACTGTTACCATGGGAACACTGTGTTGACACTGTGTTAACCCTAACCCTAACCATTATATCAAAATGTAATCTAACTACCTAAATTCATAACTGGAACACTTCCCCAAACCAAAGATGAAAAACGATAAGCCTATTGAAATATGAATTTGTACGTACATATTAATGTGCATTTTCATCTAATTATAACATTTAGCATCACGTAGGTAAACTGATCTAAATGGACTCTGGACACAGAGCACATTAGGACTTGGTTAGGACATAATTTGTCTTGAACTTGTCTTATGAAGGAATTTAGTGAGTGAAGAAAGAAGTAAAAACAGAAAGTTTGATGATAATCACGGACTGGACTTCTTCTCATGTTGACAGTTCCTTGTTGTTAACTTGTCTTATGTGTTCTTAGTAGTTAAAGTGTGTATCCAACATGTTCTCTGTAATATTTCAACCTACCTGTTGTGCTCCAGATGCAGTTCAATATCTTCCCCTCCCACTGTCATTGCATACTTGATGGTTTCTGGCCTCAGGTGCTGTGGAAGAGGAAAATTATGATTCAGTCTTCAGTCATTTTATTCTGTTTGTTCTGTAACTGTTGGCTTCCCTTGTACCTCTGCGTTTCTCTTTCTGACTGTGTGAAGTCTGATGGGTCGAACCACTTCATAGTCCTCTACCCCGTCCAGGTCAGGGCTGTGACTGACTGTGGAGAGAGGACACGTTCACCTGGTAATCACTTTAGGGTATGAAAGAATTCACACAGCTGACACAGTTCAACAGTAGGAAAGCTTATCTTAGGGAAAATGTGCCTTCCAACCCTTAACACGCTGCGTCTTGTAGCTAATAATCACCACCAAAGCGTTGTCTGAGATTTCTTCAATGCAGAGTTGCAGTAATGTCTAAACTTTCCAGATCACTACTATGCTACCATGTAACACTAAGCTAACACATGTAGCACACATTGGATACGTGTTGTAAACATGTAAACAGAACCACAAGAACCAGATCTCAAATTCTTTCATGTCAGATATCTGCGAATGTGTCATCTGATCTGATTGACTTGAATTCCAACTCCCCACTTTGAAATATAGTGAAGCCACAGTGGAGAAATCAATAGCCGGTGGGATTCTTTCTGCTATCCGTTTGGTTTTCATTTGTCTAAGGAGCTAAACTCTTGCCTGTGCTTGTGCTTTGCTTCAGGCGTCACTCTGTGTTCAGCTGAGAGGCTCTGAAGAATGAGCGATGCTGCATGCTGTCAGTGTGTTATTGGTGGAAAAATAGCCTCAATGTGTCATGAAATCACACTTTCTTTTGAAGTTTGAATTTTTTTACAAATCTACAGTGTGTGTGATGTCTGGATCTGTGCCTTTCAACCGTAGACACACTAACCTACACATGTCCATTTTCCTCATATAGACGGCAAACCAGCTTCCACATTTCCATTGTTACTTAAGAATACGACATTATCGCCCAATGCCAATTTCAAAAAGAGAAGTGCTGCAAACTCTGAAGTCTGGGTTTTATTGCTCTGACGTCAAGAAATTCCATCTCATTGCAAATCAACTGATCAACTCATCCTATGTGGGGGTCGTGGCCCTGAGGCTGAAAATCTTTGCTGTAGCTTCATGCATGAATAAACTGACAACTTTTAAGACTTGGGCTCAATTTCATTCATCAGCTCATAATTCATAGGTTCATTCTGGGTTTGAGGGTCATTTTCTCTTTTTGCCTGAATTCAACATTCGTCACAGCAGATAAGAAACATGAGAGCAGATTAAAGAGGGACCGCCGCTGCCCCGTCAGGGTTTGTTCTATAATTACCGTACGCTGCTTATCAAATGGAACCACTGACAAGCAGAGGAACACAAAAGGCTCTGTCAGTCTCACCAGTTCAATGACACGCTTTGGATTTTGCTTGTATAAAACAAAGCTGCACTTCACCAAATACTGAGTAATATGTTGGCTTCCATATGGATCCTGGAGCAGATCTAGGATTTTTATCCAGTTGTTCCTTAACATTGGGATGTGAGGGCATATTTTCATATTTTTAATCAATTTCTCCAACATGTTTAACATATTATTGACGATGAGTTTGCTCCAGATCCATACATTGTCATAGCTTCTTTCTCATACGGGTTGCGTGGCAGCTCTGTGGCACTATAGACTCACCACAGCAAGGTCACGGTGAGTCTATAGTGCCCATGCTGGCCCTATTCCATGTCCATGTGGATTTATGCTCCTGCCATTGCCCTTGAGCAAAGCCCAACCCTCTGCTGTGGATGCCTGCTGCTTCTAGTATTTAGGATGGGACCAATGGACAGAAGTCTTTCCGAACAGAAAATGTGAATCAATCAAAAGCAGTGTTGGTTGGTCCGGGCCGTTTCAGCCTGGGTGGAGTTATATTAAGACAGCGGCCTTCTCACACTTAAGTACTTTTTGTTACTTCAGATTTAATCCATGAGTTGTGCTGTGTGGAAACCGAACCTATCTGTCTGCTTCACCACCCAGTGTCACAACCATCATCATCGTCATCCAGTCGGTCAACAGGAGTTGCAAGGAAATGAGCCGTCAGTCTGAGTAATGTTTACCTGTTACCTAGTACACAGCGGCACCTGAGGAGTGCTTGACTTGGGATCAAAGTCCAGCCTCAAAACTGTATCATCTTATCCACAAAGCTTTAACGTCATTTTTATGTTTATATTTATATTGACTGTCCATGTGATGACAACAAGTGTGTGTCAGTACACACTTGCCACCATTCATCCTAGTTTATGCTACACAGTGTTAATCATCATCTTCACTTGTTGTTTTTGAGGTTTTGCAGGCTGCAGAGAATCTCCGAAATTCACACATTTTGACGCAACAGTATTCAGTTCCGCTCTCAACATATGTTACGCAAGTAAATGCAGCAAATAGACATTCTGTTCAACTAAAGTTCACGAGAAATGAACACTAAACACTTCTACTCAGCTAAAGAAACACAGATCTGTTTGTAAGTAAATACTGAATATCAACCAATCACAGTGAAAAGAAGTCAAATACAAATGTGGATTTGAGCTTTGAATCCAAGAAAGAGCCAAGAAATTCCTCACATTTCAATGAAATGTTTTGATCATATTTAGTCTGAACACATTTGACTTTCATTCCTATGGAGCTACACACTGAACACACAAAGTGAAAGTGCTTTGAATAGAGAGACGGGTTAGACCCAGGCTTTAGTTATTAATTAGCCATTGAGTGGAGGTAACATGATCCAGTGGCTTACCTGCGAGCTTAACCGAGGCAGTTAGGATGAGAACCCACAGCAGGAGTGTGTGTGTCATTGTCCGTGTGCTGACAGTCACTGGAACAGAGCAGATACAGTATGTGTGCTCTGATCAGGCGTTATGCTTTTTACCTGCATGCTTGTGTTACTGTTTCCTCCAGGCCACGCCTTCGTCAGCCTCATTGACCTTTCACAGCACACTTCTTCACTGACGGAACATTTACACCACACACACACACAATACGCCTGAACACGCCCCTGCTTCTCTGAAGGAATGCAGGAAGAGCGTGTTGCGGTTGAAGATTAACATGTAGAGTTAGTTTCAAGTTTCAGGGCGACTATGACCAGTAGTTCTGCTTTTGGAGCAACTAATAGAGCCTTGTATGATTGTTATGATTGTTACCAACACAAAATGCACACAAACACTGAGAAGCACAGAATGTCTGCAGGTGTTCATAAGATTTCATTCTCTTACCTTCTTGGTGGATGAGGCTGGCACAGTTGCTTCTCCTTTTTTGCACGAGGTCCATAAATCAGAGGTTTGACTCAGCCGGCGGTGTGACTCACTCGCAGCATTTTAGCCATATGGGAATTGAGCATAGAGTGACATCATCACGCTGTCATCATTGCATTGTAAAGTTTCACAATTTGTGCCAAATAAACAGACTGAAGCTGAGCGCTGTCTGCAGCAGGTTCTGATGCTTGTCTCCTGGTTTTCCCTCGCTCACCCACAGTACACTTGCTCAGAGTCAGCGCAGACACAAAGTGACAGAAGACAATAAGGCCAATGTGCACACACTCCCTCAGTGGCAGACCAGGACAATTCAGGACACGGACTGAAAAATGTGCTTTGACCCATTTTGACCCAGCCAGTGATCTAACTGTTGTATTGTCGCTCTGTGTCGCTCGGTGGCTGGCCAATGGTACCGGCCCTGCCAATATTAAAGTGCAGCGCCACTATGTTTGAGGTTTATTACAAAATCCGGGAAAAAAAATCTGTTGCATACAGGAAGTGACCTGTTCTGTGCTGCCTATTTATCAATCAGACCAACATGATCGCACAGTGATTAAGAGTGAGTAAGAAGGGCACAGGTCAACATGGACACAATTATGAAGTAAGAGGTGTCGTTCAAAAATACCACAGCAGTGAGCACGTAGCTTCTGCTAGAAAAGACTAAAAAAAGCTTCTGACTCCTCCCCCGATGTAGATTTAAATGGAACAAAGCTCATCATTAGATACACACGCCTGAATTTCCATCATTAAGTTTTATGCCTCAATTGGCAAGAAAGGAGCAAAAATGTCAACAAATGCCTTACACAAAATAAATACACAAAGTCTTTGAACTGTGTTCATATTTGAGTCTGCTTCAAAATGTAATTGACTCTTCCTTCACCCAAGACTTACCAACTTACAAAACTTCCAATAAAGCCTTCCTTTACTTTTTGAGAAAGTTTCTGGCAGGATAACAATAATGAATAATACACGTTTCTTTTAAAAAAAAAACATGGAATAAACTCGTTCATTCATTCAAGCCGCTTCATGATGCTGGGCTGAAGTTAATCGAGGACACGACCTAATCAAACAATTGCTTCACTGTGAACGCGCTGCGCTGCACCCAGACTCCTTTACAGATGTGAATACGGGTTTCATGGCTTTGTGCTTTGTAAGGAAAAGAACTTTCATGCTCCTCACAAGTATTAAAGCTGAATTCAACTGTATGGAATTGCAGGTAATATGGTTGAAACATCCAGTTTACCAAATGTAAATATACTACTGTGAATTAGTTCTAGCAGAATTGTCAGTAAAAAATAAGAGTAAGTGTTGGTAGTAGGGATGCTGCTGTAAATTCTGTCTGTAAATGTTATACATTGATTAGATTATTGATATTAGATATTGGTCCACATCTGGTGAATACATGCTGGGACAAAGGTCACATTCATGGTGTTGCTGTAGATTAAAGAATAAGACTAGAAACATGCAATGCTGCCAATGTCTGTCTCAGATGATGCTGTTTCTGCAGTTTGAAATGCGTCTGTCTCTGGGATGTAGCTCTGTGTTGGAGCGCATGCTTTGCAGGTACATGAGGTCCTGGGTTTAATCCCCAGCATCTCCAGTTTAATGCACCCTTTGCTCTGAAGTCTCTACTTCATTTAGCTACGTGTGCACATATATAAATGTATGACGAATAAACATCTTCAATCCTGAATCATATGTTCAACCCAAGAAGGCGATCATCTGACAGTGTGTGAGGTCCACACTCAACATTTTGCAACATACAAGGACACCATACCTGGGTTTATACTGAAATGAGGATGTTTTATTTACAATCAATACCACAATGTAACAGAGGCTATGAGAGTCTGTAGGTCTGGTCCATGCTTAGCTGCTAGATAGTTAACCTGGTATTATTGCCAGGTGGGTCGGAGCAACACCTGTATTCAATTCTGAGCAGAGCAGTACTAACTTTATCAGTAGCTTGCAGACTTGACTGGCAGCAGGTGCAACAGGTATGTGAACTCGCTTAACTGTAAGGCAACCAGCTTTGAACAGGAGTCTGGTCAGTGCAACATGTGCTTTTTACTTTTGAACAGGGATGACATTCGTGTATACGGTGACAGGTCTTCATGATAGCTTGCTGTGGAAGTGCCTGAGATAGTATAACAATAGTTTACCACAGTGGACCGACCATTACTCTGTGCACCATAACTGTTTTATGTCTTGAAGTGGGTGAATGTTTTTGCACAGTAACCTATGGAACAACATCCATGGGATGACCACTGACAAAGGCTTTTCCATGCATGCATGCTTATCAGAAGCTGTGTAGTGATACAGTTCATCTTGTTTTTAGATGACATATACTTTGATTCAACACGGAAATGAGCTTTCGGTTTCTGGATTAGTATTGGTAAAGTAAAGATCTTGATTTCTGCCTTTTCTCTCACAATAGTTTAATCAATTAGATTGTGCAATCTTATGTCTTCACAGTTGGCAAGAAATTCGCCATTCCAACCTTGAGCTTAAAAGCCTGATGAAACAAAGACTGAAGTTGACGAGGGGGTGTTTGAGTTTCTTCTGAAGAAACAACACGTTGAACATTTGTTTACGTAAAGGCTTAAATCTCGATGGTGAGTGGCTTACTATATAGACTTTGAGTCTATTTTTCATCCACACAGTCCCTGGCTACCCCAACATGTTCTGAAAATGTGAGACAATCAGTCGGTGCTGAAAAATGGGCACCATTGCAAATAAACAAATTTCTCACAGAAAGTTGATTGTGAAACATCTTTTAGTTTCCTCTTGATTATTTATTTATTTACCGGCAACAAAAGGTGTTTTTCCCAAAATCAAATCTAAATTATTTGCATCTTTTTAGAAGTTTCAAGAAATTATTTGATTTTAAGGAGGAAATTCACCTTGAACTCACTTGGTGAGTCACAGGTGCCTGCAATCTATTAATCACTCATTCACCAGATTAAAAGGAGCATTCATTTTACCGTTTCTGTCACTGCATGTACCACACTGACCGTAAAGGAAAGAAAAGCTGAAAGAAAGGCCCCGAGGCTGATTGTTCACTAAACTAATACATTAAAATCAATTATTTGTTCAGAAATATTTATTCATTGTATTTGATTCCAAACTCCCCAAATGTTCCCTACAGCTGAATGATGAATAACTGTCGTCATATGAATATGTTAGGACTTTTCTAATATGAACTGATGATATATAACCTTAAGAATATATCAAGGATTAAAGGATTTATGTCTCAGCAGGATTTCGAAAAACTCATCCATGCATTGATCGTCAGTAGACTCCACTACTGTAACGGGGTCTTTACAGGTCTACCTAAAAAGGCTATCAGACAGCTGCAGCTGATCCAGAACGCTGCTGCTCGAGTCCTCACTAAGACCAAGTAAGTGGATTACATCACTCCAGTTCTGAAGTCCTTACACTGGCTTCTTGTCTGCCAAAAGATTGATTTGAAAATATTACTGCTGGTTTATAAATCCCTGAATGGTTTAGGGCCAAAATACATGTCTGATCTTCTGCTAGATTATGAACCGTCCAGACCTCTCAGATCGTCAGGTTCAGGTCTGCTTTCTGTCCCCAGAGTCAAAAGTAAGCATGGAGAAGCAGCATTCAGTTTTTATGCCCCGCATATCTGGAACAAACTCCCAGAAAACCGCAGGTTAGCTGCAGGTCTCACATCTTTTAAATCAAGTCTGAAGACTTTTCTGTTTGCCGCTGCCTTTAATTAAACCAAAGCATCTTTCACTGCACTGTAACTTACTGTAACTCAAACCTAATTTTACCTGCTTTATTCTGTTTTAGCTTCTTGAATTTTTTACGTTTTTAATTATTACTATTATTTTAGTGTCCTTTTCCTTGTCCTTATCTACCTGTTTTATTCTGTTTTAGCTTAGAACCCGGTGGCTTCTGCAGGGGTAAGCAAAACAAGCAAGCAACTGGGACTTAAAGGTGTATAACAAAACAACTTACGAGTCATAAATCAAAGTATAACAACTAGGGGGGAAACTAGTTTTTATTTTATTTCCATTTTTCTGTTTTTAATTGTACTTAAGTGTCCTTTTTAGTTTAAATCTTCTTTAAATTGTTCTGTTTTTAATTGTATCTAAGTGTCCTTTTCTTTTCCTGATGCTTTTATTTTAATTGATTGTAAAGCACTTTGAATTGCCTTGCTGCTGAAATGTGCTATATAAATAAAATTGCCTTGCCTTGATGCTAAACATGATGAAGATCCACCTCAGTCCCAACCTGTAATCAATGTATCGGCAGGTGATGACAGTGACATAGCAATGATTGGTATCCCAGTGGTCTACTGGTTAACAGCCACTGGGGCAGCAAAAACTTTTTATGATCACGTAGTTGCACTTTCCATCTTTGCCACCAGAGAGCGCTCTCGTCATTTAATAACCCTCCCAGGCTTCCAGCTACAGAGCAACTGCACAAAGTGTGGTAGCAAAGGAAAGAAACTCTGTAGGCTGGTGATGATAGAAGTCATAAGGTAAAACACAAACTAATGGTTTTACATTGACGTCAAGGCAGATCTTCATGTTTTATGTAGTTAATGTAATATCTTCAGGAAAAATGATATATATAGTAATGCTGTGAGCCATTTCTCACGAGAGGACCACAGGATCATAGACAGGTTGGATTTGATGTTTCGATCATATTTCTGCGACAGCTTGAAGATGAAGGTTAGAGCTGTATGAGCTACACATGTGGGTGATGTTTACATTGTGTGCTTCTGCCTGAACTGGAACACAGGATGTCTGCTCTTCTGCAAAACATCTACTAAATATCAGCAGCATCTGTAGAATTCAGACCCTTACGACTCCATTTTGCAGTGTGCATGCTGAATGGTCCAGCTGTCGACCCGGCGTCGGTGCTGTCTCCCTCTTTATCGCTCACCTACACTCTGCTTTGACTCGTTTCTGTTTTGATATTTGAGGGTGACTTTCTGGTGAGGTCAGGAGGCCAGAGCTCAGATAAGCGATCAGAGACTGGACTGATCACTCTCAGCACCCAGACCGGATTGAACCAGCCTGGGACTGAAACTCAACCTCTGCTGTCAGGTCCATCAACAAACTGCCTCGTTAAACTGCGCTGAGCTACTGTTATATTTCACAAAAATATACTTACAAACTACACTTACCTACTTCCCGATCATCCATTTATTTAATGACAATTATTCAACATAGTGACACCAATTCATTTGACATTGGGTGTTTTGGCACTTTTTATTGCTGAGTCATGGATGTGGATGTTACCACGTCACCATACAACATATATACAAACCACACAGCTCAAGCTGTTCAGCTCCATAACCCTAACCCTCAGGCATCCACCTTCTTGGACATTTTCAACCTTTCACCTAATATCATTCTCTATTGTAATGTTTGTGTATGTGTGTAGTGATCGTAAATAGACACTGCTTTATTTTGCTCAAGTGATGTTTTCCTCCTTGGCTCAGCCGTGGTCTAAGCATGTGACGGAAGGTGTCTTGCTGTGACCAGTCATGCCTACACTTCCGTGAAGTGATAAATCATGTGCAGAGTATCCACATGTCTCAATTGGCACACATCAGACTCGTGCAGGTTCGGTGCAGCCCTACTTTGGGTCGCAACAAGGTGAAAAATGTGACCTGACTGAAGACGCGTCAACAAAAAATGGCTATAATGATGTTTTCTCTCTATATCTGTAAAGAAAAGATACATCCAAACTTTTTGTATGCTATTGAAAATGTGTCATCTGACCTATACAGCATATATTTGTAGCCCTATTTGTAAATACCTGTAATGCGCCCCTTGACCAAGCACAAAACAGACATCCAACCTTAATGCATCAAAATATTGTCTTTGGCATCTCTATTCTATCATATTTTGTGACCTTTTACCTCCCAAATTTCAGTGGCTGAAGTGGTAACGCCTGGACACACTGAACATGACAAATGCTTTTTGAAGGGTGTATTCCCTCACAGTTATCAAGCCTCCTGCCACACATGACTTGTTCCTCTATCCACTGCCGTGTCTTCTTCCCTCCGGTCTCTCCGCCATGACCTTGCCCTCCTGCCAGGATTAACAATGGGCCTGCTGTCGACCGGCTCCACCGTTTTCCTTTGCTTGGCACTGGACCAAAAACCATCAATCCATGTAGTTCTCTGTTGTGCTGTTAATTTAATACGAGGTCAGCACATCTGACCTTCTATGATCCATCTACTGCGGATCTCCGCTGAAGTATTCAAACTCCTCTACTGAACCAAAAGTTGCATGAAAGCATGTAGTAAAGGTGTTAAATGTTCTTATAGGGAATCAGTGTTATTCCATCTTTTACTAAATAAACCACTGTCCTGGGAAAACTGTGTCTCCAAATGTTGTTTTCAGGAAATAATGTTGACAATGCTTGATGACAATACATTCAACATTTTTAGATATTTTGTGAAAGTGAGAGGTGTGAGAACTTTTTTTCCCTCATTTTATATGACCTGTTTACATCATGTAATCCACAGGTTAGTATCTTTGAGTGGTGCAGGGATCACTTAGGTCTGGACTGTAGCATGAATGTGATCTCACCTGTGAGACCATTGAGTTTTGGCAGACCAGGGTTTACTTGTCTGGTGCAAGTGCAAGTCTCACCTATCAAAAATAAACTGAACAAATGTAAAAGTTTAGTATTCTTGAGAACCAGCAGGAATTAACCCTTGTGATGTCATAAAGGTCAGCGTTCTCTACAGCCACTAAACCCTTTATACAGTGACCAGGAAACCACATTTAAGGTGTACAATCTGTGCATCCCCCTTTCTAAGTAGATACGTCTGGAGATACGTAGTTTTGTCTGGTCCATGAAGAAAAGGACTTTGTGTGAAAAATATTTCTGAACCTTATCATGAATATTCCATACAAAGTGATCCCACTGAGTCGCTTATTCTGTTATTTAGAGCTGAGAGCCAGAAACTCTCCATGGATTTAGTTGCTGCTTTCAGTGTAACAGGATGTGACAATCCATCACACACGCTGAGTCACGGCTTGTTTGGAGCCGCAGTGTTATGGTGACCCAGGCAAACCTTAGCAATGTCCCATCCGTCTCCCTACCTCCACCCACGGTGCTGTCTTGTTGCCGTCCTTGTATTACCACTGTGTCAGCCAGATAAGCCACCACTTACAGGGTTACCTCGCTCAGTGTGGAAGTGCTGTAGGATCGGCTAATGATAAACAGAAACGTCCAGCGTTGTAGATTAACATTGCTGTTTGAGGGCCAATGCTTGCTGACTGTTGAGCTTTGCACCATTGTAACCATGAAGTGTACTTACCAAGAACAATTATCATGTTGATAAACATTCTGAAGTTTTTGTCCTTGTATTTACGTAAGTATGTCATTTACAGGCTCCTACCCTGCATTAACCTGGGAACAGTATGGAGGTCATAATAGTCTGCACTACTGGAATGTCCCCTTGATGCCTTCACTGCCATCCATCCCCACTACCTATCGACGTCCACCCTATCGACCAGTTGGCCATTATTTGATCCACATGATCCAGTGGGGCCTGGATCCGTCCACAGTGTTCAGCATCCTGGCGTGGACAGATGTACAGTACACTTTGGCTTACGGGCCTCTGTGTGCAGCCGGTCGTGAACTTTGTAGCAGCCGGATTGAGCCGGTTTAGTGTAATGCTGCCTTGCACTGCCTGGGCGTCCATGCAAGTTCAGTCATTTAATCTGCATGTGTAGGCCTGTAACCCGGGGGGGCTGCGAGGGGGATCATGCAAGGGTGGAGCCGAGAAAAGAGGAAACATGAACTCGCCTCTGGCCTTGTGTGACAGTCGTTCTCTGTCTGAAAGTCTATTGTGAGTCTGATGTTGTAAAACACATTTCACTTCCCAAAAAGATGATATTGAGCAGATTTATGTAAGTTTTAGACATTGTAAGTTAACTGCTATTAAAAGATTTGAGCTAGACACCAAAACACACGGAGGGAAATAAATACTTCATCAGGTTGATGACATCTTAATACATTCAGAGCAAATTCCTGAACTTTGATGATCATATTTGTAGAGAATAAGGGCACTCATCATCAGCTCATTTCTAAAACAAAGCTGAACGGACAACTTTTGTTCTAAAAATACATTTACATTTAGTTTCTGGATCTATTTCTGTAACTATAAATATACATAAAAACTGTCTGCACTCTGAATCAGCATTCCCTCAGCTACAAATTAGTGGTTGTTGCATGTTTCAGTTTCACTGAGAGTGCAGAAACCTTACAATATCTCTCTATGCTATGAAATTATCAACAAAAAAATCCCAGATCTGGCTTTCTAACTGTGCTCTGCCACAGCTGCCTGCTAAGTTTCTTTCTTTCTTTGTTGGATCTGTATCGCTACAAACAGACCACATTCCACCCTCAAATGGATGTATTATTAAGTCATTGGCCAAGTTGTTGTTTGTGAGTGACTGTTGAAATTGACATTACAGCACCCAGAGGCAGTTAGAGATGAGTTACATTGACCCTGCTAAACACTCTGTGCCACATGGGTGCAGGTGTAAAGCGAATAGAAACAGACGTCTTCATGGCAGCCTGGTGATGGAGATGCACCACCAAAAGCTGTATTCACTGTCCTTGCAACACAGACACATACACACACAGACACATACACACACATCTGATCCCTAGTGACTCTCCCCAAATGTCTCTCTCTTCTGTGTTACTATTATATAATCAACCACCCACTAAACAGCGATGGCTGCCAATGGCATTCCTGTAAGATTCTCACTTCAGATATGAAAACAATGGCCTCTTAGGGTTACTGTAACCAAGCAGTAGCTATTGATTCATTATTCATGATTATTCCTAGTGTGTGCTAATGTGAGGTCATAAGTCACTTCATCCTGTTTAATGCCTCTCCTCATTTTGCTTTACCGTGATTTTAACCCTTCGTTCATAGTTCATATTTGTATGTAACCAGCGTTTAGCTTCTCCAGACAAATAATCCTAATCATCATAATCATAAGAGCTGCCGACTGAGCGTGTACCACCAGTCAAAGTCCAGCTGTAACCCAAGGTCTCTGCTTGTATTGAACATTGAAATCTTGTTAGAGATGTGGAACATGTGCATATTATTGCACATTATTTGAACTGCAAACAGCAAATGGGGCCTTTCTAAAGTACATTTACTATTCAGGGAGAAAAATGACTTAAAGGCTAGAATATGTCATTTCTGAATAGTGTGTAAAAAATATCCTTGTGTCAGCTTGTTCCACTTCTTCAGCAATCATTTATTTTTGTTCTACCAGTCACATTTGCAAGTTTCACATCTTCTAAACGATTCACTAACTCTTGCTGTACAAATAGGTGCAGTAATTGCTGCAAATGTTATACATGTAAGACAAACTTGTGGTTGGAGGTGCTGCGCGGAAGTGGGAATGATAGAAATGTAACAGAAACATTTATACTCAGTGCCCGACACACAAAGATCTATCTCAGAGTTGTAGATTATCAAAGTAGTCTCTAATCGACTCCACTTAATTCTGGAGGTGATGCCGGCTACAGCAGACCAGAACAAGTGACCACAGTTGATGTGATGTCATCTGAGGCCAAATGAGTTCCAGCTAAATCTCCATTGTCCATGATTGGGAGAACGGTGGGGGGTGGAACTAATTCAAAATGATAATCAGGGACTCTTCAACTTCAACGACTGCTGAGGATTCCCAGGGTCGTCCAGGAGGACTAATCAGGAGTGTCAACGACCCTGAGGTGAAATCCTGGGAATCCCCACCCGTCTGTCTGAACTGAAACATCTTCAAGCCTTTACTAGCAAGCAACTTTCCTTGGTTAATCAATGTTCTTATAACTGATCAATCGTCACATCTAGCTCCTTTTCCTGGCATGTGTGTGTGTGTGTGTGTTCAATAAATGTCTGTACAGATTAGATGAAGGTTCAGTTGCATGCTGATTGGTTGGCTTGTTTTTCAGGAACAATTCAACCTTCCTAGCTTTCTTTTGGTCCTGCATTAACCTGAACACTTCTCACAAGACTTCCATCACAGACGAGGAATATTGGCTCACTGATCAACAAATGGGCTCCATATTAGAGGATACCCAACACATTATGTAACATTCCACAAAATCTGACAATGAGATCAGTTTGGAGGATTTTAGCATCCAGTCTGAATAAAATCATGTAACTTTATGTCTCTGCGGTTATGCTGTGGAAATGTTTCAAATGCAATCACTCAATATTGATGATTTGGTTTCACAGTTAACAATGTTAACGTTATTGTCACGTTTTATTGATGAGATAATTCTGTTGATAATGCATTGACCTTGTGAGTGTCAAACATAGCCACATTCAGCCAGGCTCTCTCATAACACTCTTATCTTGTCTTGACTCTATTTTAGGGACATTTCAGAGTGCAATCATGCTATTTTAGTCAAATGTGTGTAATTGCAGGTATCTGTGTGAGGAGTCTTATCTATAAAGGATACACTGTAGGGAGTAGTGTCTCCTGACAGTCCTTCCCCAGTGGGACAAGATGACAGAACCTTTAGACCCCAGTTAAATTTAGAGTATCTTTTGTTATGATAAAGCCTGGCTGCTTGGTGTGCACAGGAGAATAGGGTCAGCAGCTCAAGGCTTCTGTTTCCGTCTGCCTGCTGAAAGATCTCATTGTGCATCGCTTGTCTCTGATGCCTCAGAACAATTATGGGGTCATAAATATGTCATTTCCAGACACCCGACTCTTTTTTCTTTTTTTACAGAAGTGCATTAATATTTCCATGTCTCCAGTCATAACTGTAAGGCCAGCATGCGACAGACAGGTATCCTGTGGCGACGCAATGTTCCGACAGATCTGTAAAACAAAGCTGTCACAGAGGATCTGGGTATTGTTTTACTTCAGACTCAGCACACGTCAGTGACACATGCCTGGCATACTCCTGCATGGATAGAGCTTCATTCTACACTCTGGAGAATAAAATGCACTTTCTGCGACAACGCTGGTCTGTCTTTGTCCATACAAGGGACTGAGCTTTGTGCGGTTACTCCACAACACTTGTACAAGAACATACTGAGAGGTTTTGGAGGCGAACAAGGTTTAACGAAAGCTGACACCGTTCCTGTTGTTTATGCTCTGAGTTTATATTCCTGCGTCTGAAGGGGGAACGCCTTACAGCCTTATCTACACAGATCAGCCCGGCTGGGCCAAGGGTCACCCCTGAGATGTAAACACAGGCCACATTCCCTCCCCTCTGGAAGCAAAAATGGAAGCTAAATAATATTTTTAGAGATGGAATCGACTGTATAGTCATCATAACAGAAAAATCATAGTTCCTGGGGGATCTGTTAATAAAGAAACACAGTTAGTTTGGAAGAAAACGTATGTCTCAAATACACAACTGCCAAAATTATAACAACTATATAATTCATTTTTTTCTGTTGAACCACCATATATACTGTTGGTATAATGGTAGTGGAACAGGAAAAATAACAGCAACAGTCTGCGTGTGTGTGAGTGTAAACCCCAGGAGAACAAAATAACAACTTCATTTAGTTTGGTTTGGTTTACAAACTCATCCAGCTCATCATTAGACTAACAACCAAAAACATACAAATGACTCAGATGAACGTAAACACAACATATTGCCACAGTAATTTCCTTAAACTATTAAAAGTAATGTGTGATTTAAATTCTGCAGGTTTTCTTTCTCTTCGATGATATAAAACATTGCACTGGATCTTTTGCTAGAAGACTTGACTTGTTCACATTTGAATAACATTTTTATGACTTTCATAATGAATTCTCCAGATGTAGTGAAATTAAATGTAATTTTGCAGGATGCGTGACAATCTGAGGAGTGATTTGTGAAGGTTGAGTGGTGCATGTATTGTTGTGTTGTGTATATATAGATATACATACACACAGTATGATGCATATAGCAGTCTGGAGCAGTTGGTCATATTTTGCATGTGGTTTGTACATGTAGAGCTGCTTGGAGAGCTGCAGCCTCAGACAGGCGCCGCCTCTCCTGCTTCCTCCCCGCTGATGTCACTGCCGGGAGTCCGGAGCCAAGCCTCCCACAGCTGCTCTATAAATACCCGCAGGCGCTCCTCCGCTCCACACACTCGCTGAGAGCCTCGACTTACACACACCGAGGTGACGGGCCGCGTCTGGAGACTCGCACAACCCCACAGAGACGCAGACCATGTCCAGCTACGTGAGCTCAGACAGCCGCCGGGTCAGCCCCTCGGTCCACGGGAACAAGTTCGACACGGCGCACCGCAAGAAGGCCGCGGCCAACATCTTTGAGAACGTCAACCAGGACGCGCTGATGCGACTCTTCCAGAAAACCGGTGACATGAAGGCCGAGGAGCGAGTGAGGAGCATCTTCTCCTACACGCAGGACCCCGAGGAGACCTCCCGGGCCCTGATGGCGCTGAAGCAGCGGAAGAAGGACAAGTTTCTCCAGATCGCGGGGATGGTCCGGCAGCTGCTCAAGCTTCGCTGAGTGTTCTTCAGCCCTTCTACCAACTCTCTCTTTCGGCTCCTCGTGAGCCGAAACACTCCCGATATGGCCGCGGATGGGAACTCACCTGTCGCCCAGAAAGGAGAATCAGGTGCGGAGGTGAATCGAGCACCGAGCAAACCGCTCGCCCGGACGAAACCTAGCTGCGGCCGTCGCTTCACGAGTGAAAAGTGACGGCGGAGAGTCGCTGGAGACTCGACCGACTGGGACTATGAAGAGCCTGAAAGACTCACTGAGACTTGAGATGCGTTCCTATGGAAGCGTGACGGTGAAAACTTGGTGCACATTACTTTGGTGATGCTGATGCGCAAATCAGCAGAATGTGAGACTTTGCGGTGCCTGTAATCATGCCTGAGTGCTGAACTCAAGCCTTTGTCTCTGTAGCTGCTTCTCATTGGAAGCCACTTATGTGATTTGTCACAAACATGTTCTAGCACAGAGATCTGCAAGTGGAAAACACTTTGTTTGTCATTTTCAATAAATTATTTCATTGTCTAAGATGGTTTGAATGTCTTTATTATTTATCTGTCATAAATTACTGTAAAGTCATAATAATATTGGATGATCTGATGATCATCCTTTCACGTAATTGCAGATTGTGTTACACCCATGCAGACCGGTGTGTTGACATAGGAGCAGCCATTTAAGGAGTAATACATATAGAACAAAGACATTTCTATCTAGGCTGGTGTGAACTTAGGAATCAGTTCAACCTTTTGTACTGAGGTGCGCAAAAATAGGCACATAGTCTAAAATAGAGTGTCTGCTGAACATCTGCTTTGAGGTGAATTGATTAAATAATTGTGGGGAAATGATTGCAGCGTAACAAAATCAAAGTGGAAATATCTTCTCTGCAGGTAAGACTGGACATGTTGAATTTAGACACATTGTCACACAGACATCTGCTGTCCAACAGATGTGCCCTCTTAGTCATAAACAATGAATCAGTGGGTCAAACAATCCCACATCACCATAGAAACAGATGGAAACTGATGCTTTTGTCTGCAGTAAATGTTGAGTCATGTAATCCAGGACGGCCTTAGTTTTACACACGGCCATGTGTCTATTCCACCAGACTATATTATCCTGCTTTTATTCTGAAGCAGCATTTTAATTGGTTTTCATGTTACTCATGGACGGATGTGGTTAACCACCACTGGGTTTCCCTTTCTGCAGTGTACGCCTCAACCGTACCGGCGTAAACCAGTTTGGTCCTGGTTGGGGGTGGGGGAAGGTGGTGTGTGTGTGTGTGTGTGTTTGCGTTAAACACATCATCCCTGCTCTCTAGATAACAGCCTGTCTAAGTAGCATTACAGGGTTTAGACCTGCTGTTCCTCACCATCACGTTCTTACCTTCTGATAAACCCCAAGGCACAAACTAGAAATTAAGCATCACAGTAATCATCTGTACGCTCACGCCCCATTTTATACCCTCTCAGTGCATTTTACAGCATTTCATCCGGGTTTGGGTGTGTACGTCAGCTTACTGTAACTGCAGCCACACAGATGCTTCGGGTGGTTGCCTGCTAATCTTCTTGCTTTGACGGGCTCCCCTGCCGGTTCAAACCAGTTCTCTGGGTTGTTACACACGACAGCGTTTGACTGCACTCGCATACACAGCTCAGGTGTCTGTATCTCCAGGGTGTGGAAGTCTCCGGTGAATAATCGGTTAAAGGTGTGTTTGTGTGCTGATGCATGGAAATACTTATGCCACATCACAGAAACACAGATATTTATTTTAACACGTGCAATTAAGAGATCTTTTATTAATGTATTGAAAAAAGACTAAACAAAGAGAAGCATGAAGAATAATTCAAGTAACAAGCTCAAAACTATAAAGCAAAAATATATTTATCAATAAGCTCCATGTTTCATCAGCAGTATCAAACGTCTACATGAGTTTGGATGCTGTGTTCAGTTGTTATAATGGGACATTCCTCGAAAAATGTCTCACTCACAGGGATGTGGTGGATCAACTGGCCCATATTATCCATAAATATCAGATAACATTCTCTTAATGAAGCGGTGATACCAGACATCACCGTTCACTGACCTTTAAAGTGACACTTCTCCCAGTTCTGTGTTGTCTATTCTTATGTTTTATCTTTAAGCTGTTCCTTGGGTCTCGTGCGTCTCACACAAAGGGCTCCTGCTTTTATTTTCCTCCTTTTCCCTTTTAAGGCTATCCAATTGTTAATAGAAAGAAAGCTAAACACTGAAGGCAATTGTCTTGGCAGTCGTTGCTGTGTTGGCGGCGCTGAGCGGCGTTGGACGCTCCCACCCTCTTCCTGCCTTTCATGAGCCGTAGACACTGCAGGCGCTTTGATGTCAACAGACACGGTTGCAGGCAGGGTCCCAGCCTGACATGCAGAGGACAGAGTGATGAAGATAAAGGAGGTGGGGGTGGGGAGCAGAAGAGGCAAAACATCATGTAGATGAGAGTATAGACAGCATGGGTGTTCCCGACTGTGGTTAGGCAACGGTAAGAAAAGAAGGACAATATCATTTAACAAAAACATAGAAAATTGTAAATAACTGCATATGGAATGATTATAAACTGTCTTTTGTCTGTTTAATATATGTTATATATTTTGTGTTGAACAGAGCAGTGTGCTGTGCTAACTGCTTAAATGAACACACACATTGTTTTTGATGCCCGAGGGACAAGATGATCTCGTCTTTAGTCTTTTGCTCAAACAAAGAGAAAAAAAACTATCATGTTATTGCCCCCCAAGGAGACATGAGGAGATCTGACCTTTTTACTCAGAAATGTAGCCAAGGATTGTCAGAGAGAGAAAGACAAAGAGGAGGGGAAACACAGAGTGGTTAGATTACTGATCACAGCCTGGGGAGTGGCTGTCTTGATTCCAGCGCAGACCGGTTCAAACCAGGGCCTCTATTGAGGAACTAAGCATGAGCTGTACGCAGGCTTAGGATTAGTCATCCGGCAGCCGGGAAGACATGAAACCAACAGCCACCTTGTTTGATGAAACACCGGGATGGTCTGTGCTTTAACACTTGGCTGCTCTCATGTTAACAAAGACTTCTCCTTCGTTTATATTTAGCTTACGTTATCATCATTCAGCTCAGTTTGTTGGATCTTTTGTTTAATGACCATTTCTTAGGGATAGAAAAACAGACCTTTGTTGATATTTAAGGAGGTTTTCCATCAAACACCCACCAAAGCCTGTAATATTTGGTAGTGAAAAAATGTCACAATTTTCCAATCCTAAATAATTTAGCTCTGCAAAGTTTGATGTAACACTGTGACAAATACACTGGATCTGCTGGGGTTAGGGTTCCAACTAGGCAGTTTTCAGTGAAACCACGGCAACTCAAAGGTTGGTTACTCTTTTATCTTATTAATTGTTTGTATATATTATGAAGCTTCAAGTTGTTATTATTAGGTGAGAGATTATTTCATTTGTTATTTACAGCTCATCAGAGATCATTTCAAATTCTTCAACATAATGAATCTCCTCTCATCCAAATCACCAATGCAGTTCAGAATTAATGAGGCAAAAAGTATCTAAGCAAAAGACTTTATCTTCACATGGTGGTGTTAGTTATTTTAAAATAAAACTTGTGTGGTTTGTGGAGAGAACATTCGATGGCAGGAATTTCTGTTGAGCGATGTGGGGATAAATCCTTTTGGAGGAGAAGAAATGATAAAGGAATTCTAAAAGAGTCATAACGTGGCACACTGGTGATGAATTCATCGTCCCCTCCGTTGATGACAATGAAAAGTGGGAAAACACATTTTTGCACAGCATTTAGGTAAATCTCTTTTACAGCTGCTGCATCTCACCCACATATTAGTTGAAAGTGAAAACAAAGGCACCACTGAATGACTGTTTAGTGTGTCACAATAATCCTCCAGCACCCGTCTGCTCAAAATGACAAACCCGCCTCCTCTGTCGGGTGCATTTGAAGGTTCAGATCAGAGCTCTGCCCTATTTTCTCCAACGTGTGTGCGGGCAGCTGGTTCGGATGGCTGGACAGGATGGGGCAAAGGTCAAAGTGTCATCCAGAGGCACAGCTCAATACAGGAAGAGGGTTGAAGGTGTGAGGAGAAGAAGAATGCAGAAAAGGACCGGGCGTTGACAGTGCGCCGGCCAGTCTGACTCACAGCGTTTCCCACAGGGGGCCCCCCATCTGTGTAGTGGCATCATCCGGATTAGCTCATGGTGGGAACACAAACGAGACAGACTGAAAATGAAACACATTCCATCGTGTCAAAATAAGGACTCCTGGAATTTGGAGCCTCTGATTGTTTCTGTGCAGATGTAATTGTGCGACAGCAGAGCCGCAGGGCTCCAGGGTCCTCATTGTTGTTTTGGGATGAATCCGTGTATTGTGCATGCTAGCCACTGCTCGGCTACATAATGTGCTCCGGTACAATATTTGTGTGTTGCGTCAGTGGCCTACGTTGGCGGTGACCTCTGCAACCTGGATCGTACCCACAGCGCAACCGTGACGCATCACCCGCATCCCAAGTAAAACATCCAAAACATTATGGCAGCTTGCTCTCACGCGGTGTATTGCGACAGCGGTGCTTCCTGTCGATGTAACTGTGTGCTGATTTGACAAACATGGGATGGACGCACATGTTGACCACACAGCAGCAGAGCGAAAATATCACCATATATGGTGAAAATAAGCTGTCAAATAAATAAATCACCCTGTTGAGTCATGTTTGGTTATCCACTGTTACTCTTTGACTGTTCTTCATCAGTGTAGAACACAAAGAGGAATATAACTTCCAACCCCCTGTTTATTCCAAATATCTGTCCAAATGAGACTCTGGTGTCTCATTGGTATCAGTCTACTCACTGTGACCCCACGCATGTGTGATAGACGAGCAAGAGAGTCACTGTGATGCCTCACACAGGGTAAACATCCCATATTTACTTTGGTAGTAAACTTTCAACAAATAAATCAAGGGTCAAAGGACAAATACGTAACACAGCGACCATGACACTGTTGAGCAGATGCAGGCGGCTTTTTGTTCAGCTGGTCTGCCTACGCGCACTTATTTTACCAGTGCAAATATGCAAAGACTTTTTCATCTCCTCCTAAACAGCAGTGAGAAATAAATGATCAGCACTTCTTTGGTGTGGAATGTGAATTATGAGATAGTAACAGATAGTTTGGTTCATCTTGGTGATATCTTGTGATTGAACCTGTGACCTTGAGGTCATGCTGTACTTTACCAATCGCTGGCATGTGCTGTTTCCCTGCTGCGCTGTTTCATTTGAATTAGAACTAAATGACAGAAACCAGCCCAGTCTGGTATTAATGCTGACAATCTTAAGAATATGTGCTGTGTAAGCAGACGGCGCGCAAGTCAGAGGCCCTGAAATGTTTTTGACCTTTAATAACCGCGTGCCTTTGTGTGTCCGTCTCATGCTTGGCCTGACAGGACAGTCTGTTCTTTGAGTTTTGTGTGAGATGAGTCCCTGGAGCTGCAGCAGAGTCATGTCCAGGGCTTGGTCAGGATGGGGGTGGGGGGCGGGGGGGTGCATTGTTCGCTTTTGTCTGTATCATTGTGTGTTTGTATTTGTGTGTGTAAGTCAGTTCTAGAGAAGCCCTTTCCTGTGAGGCGCACCGGGTTCCTTCTGGGACCGGCCGGACGGCGGCCCTGCAGACATGCTGTCTCGCTCCAGTTCCACCGTAGGGCCATGCCATTGTTCTGCCCCTCACGCCTTTTGTCCTGTTCGGTCTGCCAACCCCCCACCCCTCCGCACCCCCACCACCTCCCCTCTCTTGGCTCTCGCCTTGCAGGTGCAGCTGATCCCGGGGCAGGCCCGGCAACAATGGCAGACCTCAGCTCAGCCTATTTATATACCAACTACCAATCCTCTCTTTTATCCACTTTGACTTGCTTATTTTGGTCAGATTGCAGCTTATTCATGGAGTGTAAACCCCCTGTGTAATATACCATAGATACAGCAGATGTATTGGTTTTACACAGTGTCATATCACACTGTGGTACAGAAATTAATGTATGTTTAATGGTGTAATGGTTTATCATAGATGATAGACAGGGACTGGGACAGGGAAACACCCTGGGCAACCTGTGCACAAGCAGAAAGAACATTAATTATATGATGTAACAAGTGGATGTTGGTGCTGTACAAAGACTTGGCACTGCACACTGCTCAGGTGCAAACTGCCACTGATAGAGAGATAAAATTGGTATTATAACTACAATAAAATGCAGGTCAAAGTGCTTGACAGACAGATAACGTGTCACTGGGCAGTGAGTTCATGAGAGCAATATGATCATTTTGAAGTTTCATAATTATCTAAGACAGTATGGACTCTGGACTGTAAATGATAGTGGAAGTGTGTAAAAGAGTGTTTATTGCTCTTCTAACTGGGGCAGCTCACACACTCACAATGTTCACATGTGGTCAGTAGTATGAGTCTATGTCTTTATTGGGATTAAAGGCAAAAATGCAAATAAACAAACTCATACATGTTCAAAATTAGTAGGATTCTTCTGTCCTCTGTGGATATATGACATTCTGCATATTGCAATATGATTCTGTCAGTTGAGGAAATGCATATTTTTAGTAGTGCCAATCACATTGTGGTGTTTACATATTTATTTGGTACATATTTGGAAAAACTATTGATTGCATTAAGTTGTAAAGTGCATGTAATTGCAGTTAATGAGCCAACAGATAATCAGAAGACTTTTCAAATATTGGTGTCCCACCATGAATCTGTCATGTGAGATTACGACAAACAATGTGTTTGCTACACTCAGGGTTTACCCAGAAGAAATAAGGCTGTTTACTTTGGCTGCATGGAAGCTCAAACCTTCGTCAAGTCAACACCTCCACAAAGATTCTCAATAACTTCTCATTGTTTCCAAGTCAGTCAAGAAGTGATAGAACCATAACAGATCTTCCTAAGAAGCCCCACCCCTTACCCTAACCCTAACCCCCTCCCAGCATCCATCATTTCCGACATGATTGAGAAAAGCTGATAAGGCTCTATTGCTTTGTAGTCTGATCCGTATCTGCACGGACCAACGTCAGGCATTACGCCACTGGAGGAGCAGATACAATGCTGTCTGCTGCAGTCACGCTGTGGTCGACGATGGTTTACTTCCACATCGCCAGCTAATAAGTTTAACAGCCGCCGGGGTCCGTTAATTACGGGATGCGACATAATGGTGTGCAATCGTTTGGCAAAGGGACAAAACACTTTATTATTCATTATGCATCACACGCTTCCTCCAGTTGAAGTGGGTCATATCGTGCTGCACAATCCTGTTTTTCACTGATTCTTGAGAGTCGGGACAAAACATGTCCCACATAGACAAGTCTTATTTATATCAAAAATAAATAAATTAATAATGATTGACATACTCACAAAGTTAGATCTAAAGGAATTGTGAATACTGATGTTCTGTTTTAGCATAGATAATTACTTTTTTGAGGGATATTTGTTTAAATGTATGACCAGTGGTTAGACGGCCCATGTTATTTCTCTTGTCCTCAGCAAGAGGTCACAATATTCACCAGCCCCCAAAATCTGTAAAAACCTCTACAATTGTGAACACATTTATATCAAATCAAACATAAGGGTTATGAATGTATAAAACAATGCATGCCATGAACATCTAAAAATATTTTCCATAGAAATCTGCCTATCAAAGTTGTGTCCTCTGTTTCCGTCAACTCCATCAGATTTTGTCATAAACCTCATTAAATCAGGCAATAGCATGGTCAGCTATATCCCTGAGGGTCCCTTTTCATTCCCCTGGCTGTGGTGAATACATCAATACCACACATTGTCTGGTTTGTTTGACATTTTTTGATATTTTAGATGAACAATGTCAATTTCCCTATGGTCACAGCTGGAGCATGTCAACACCATCTCTCTGCTATGATACCTTTTAATAAACCATATTGGATTCAATGAAAGTATTTTATTGAGATTATGGAGACAGCTAGCAATAGCCAAAAAACTAGCTAGCTAGCTGCAGTGTTTTTTTCTGCAGAACATAGTAAAGGAATACAATGTTGTAATGGCTGTGTCTTATCTCCCACTACTTCCACTGGACATTGATTTTGTCTGCACAACATCTGGTTGTAGGAACACACACTGCACCTTTAAGATTTTACATCAATCAATCAATCAATCAATCAATCAATCAATTAGTCATGTTAAGTAAATGGACATCTGATTCCAAGACCATTGCTGTGGATACTGAGCATCAAG
Organism: Genypterus blacodes; assembly: GCF_046128005.1. Taxonomy (NCBI): domain Eukaryota; kingdom Metazoa; phylum Chordata; class Actinopteri; order Ophidiiformes; family Ophidiidae; genus Genypterus; species Genypterus blacodes. The sequence continues at coordinate 66,179 of NW_027467034.1, read as the reverse complement.
ATGTGAAAGTGGAATTTCTGCATCCCCATGGTCCAACAGCAAAGCTTAAGCCCAAGTGTGGCAAGAAGGATGTCTGTTTCTAACCAGTTCAAGACATCATAGTGAAACTAATGGGAAATGCATCACCAGTCCAATCCAGAACAAGAGTTATCTACAGTATTGCCCCTGATGTGATGGACTTCATAGAGCGTGAGCATGTCCGACGCCTGCTGCTCAAGGCATAAGTCCCTTGTTTGACAGCATTCATGCTTTAAAGCATAGTGGGTTTTTTCAATGTAAGCACCTCCTCAACACGTGTGTTCCTGCTCTCTTCTTTTTCCTAGTTTTGAAGTATGCCATGTTTTGCAGCATCACCTATGGCTGATTGTTAGCTTAATAACATTTCTTCACTTATTTTTTATAATAGTTGGAAATGGTGCAATTTGTTATAGTTTGAAACGCTGTTTACAGTTTGTTTATTTCAGTTGAATGAAAAATATGTTCAGTATAAGACAAGGAGTTGTTATTTATTAATCTATTGTCACTTCCATCTGTTTAAAAAAGCATTTGTTCATTAATCAGAAATGCAAATACAATTTTGTCAACTCCGTCAGTTTCCTGTCAACACCGTCAGATCTTCATCAGCAACCTCATATGTATGTTTTTGTAATTTTTCTGGGAAAAAACTAACTCTTTCTTCAGTTTTTGTTGTTTAAGTAATAAAGGATCATCAGATCGACACCCTCTTGTGTCTTATTCCCTTAAGGATTTTTTTTCTTTAGTGGTAAAATAAAAGATAAAGTTTGAAAATGCAATTTTTTAGAAATCTGTGTATTCATAACAGTGTGAAATTAAGCCGTTAGTTTATATATTATATTTTATTGCGTATAAGAGTAACTAAACACTATTACAACATACATCAGAACGTAAGATTCTTGTTGGGCTATTATATAATTATATTATATAATTATATACTTTTAGTGTGTCTGACGTAGTTGACACAAATCAAGTTTTTAAGGTAAACATGTGAATTTATTAAAAATGTGTTTTAACCTCCAGCCTGCACCTTTACATGGTTAAATAGCACTGATCTTAATCTACATGAATATATAACTCTAACCAATATAGTGTACATTTTCAAAAAATGTTTTTCAGAAAGTGTTTTGTCCCGACTCTCAAGAATCAGTGTTTTAATATAGGCTTTAAGATAATACTCTTACAGACACAAACACTAACTCAAACTCATTTTGATAATCAGTGATCAGACATGAACTATAAGAGTATGAGAGTTGCATTATGTCTGTGTTTGTGTTGCTTACATATAACCTTTCACCTATATTATATGGTAGGTAATTCTTCCAGAATAATTCAAATGTGCTGGTTGAAATGTTGATTATGTCTCTCTCATGAGCATCTGTGGAAGGGAAGGGAAAGTGTGAAATATACAGCAGCAGCACAGGGGAGTTAACTGGAAATGGAAATGCATTTGAAGTGACACTGTTGACTGTGTAGTACAGAAAAAGGTGTATTACATAACAGTTATGTACCTTGATTTGATCTGGAGCTTGATAGAGATGATGACAGTGGTGTTGGTGGTTGAAATCAAAATATATTTTAACACAGGTTGTCCTTATGCAAGACGTTTATACTAGAGTTTAATGAGTGTTTTTTTTTTTACAGTACATTAGAATATGACCACAGTAGACAGTATGTTAACACAGAAGACTTATACATGTATATGTAGATTTGAAAATAATCCAAACATTCCTCAATTTATTTATCAAATATATCTATATATATAGAAAATGTATAAAATTCAGTTGGGCACTGTTCTAGTTATTGCCTGTGGATCTAAACACTTTACTTTATCAGAAACAATCGTTCAATCAGTATCAGCAAATATATGTTATTTGTTATTAAAAGAACAAATGTGAGATTAGTGCATATTCAGACGTTGCCCAATGTTAAGGAATCAAAAACGTCCAGGATACTCCCCTGGATCCAGATCCACAACAAAAGGAAACAGGTTCTTCTTTTGGTTGAGCTGTTTGGGTAAAAACTCAACCTCCTTGGTGAAGGTACAGAAAAGTTTATTAGAAGTAAATGTGAAATGTATCCAAATCCATATCCTTCCTCTGCTGCTCCTGAATGTGAGCCGTCCTCTTTATCCTGGCCGATAATCACCATCAGCCTGATAATCTGAGTGAGAAGGTGGCACCCAGTATTTATTAGGCTATAATAGTTTAGGCTCTTAATGTGATGAGTGATATCGGCTCAGTGTAGCAGCGATGAGGCTCTGAGGAAACCCCAGCAGGGCTACATGATGCGAGTATGACAGTGAGGGACGTAACCAGCCAGCTAGTGTTGGGAAACGGATGGTAATGGAGTTAGTCATCATGGTGAATATAAGGTGACTCCAGCCTCTGCAACCTGTATCTCCAGCTGACAGTGGAAAGGCGATAGAACAAGGAAATGATCAGTAAATGCGTTATTTTTAATGTAGAGTAAACATGGAAAATCACACTTCTCCCTGTATTTATGCCATTATATTGTATTTATTGTCGTTCCTGCAAGTTTGCCTTTGAAGACGAAATGATCTATTTAATTGGTCATGTTACAACACAGAGTATCAATATCAACACTGTCTAGAATAATACATAAAGAATCTTTCAGAGAGTTTATAATAAATTTATCCAAAGATAAACTGCTGAAAAAGTGCCTTTAAGAGCCAGTTGGAGCTGCTTGTTACAATAACAAACCATCTAGAATAACATTTCTTGGAAGAGAACGTAGAGAAACGAAGGCCCTGCAATTTTGTCTCTCTCAAAATTAGATTTTTATTTTTCAATTTCTTTTGCTTGTTCGGCCTTGGTAGAGGTATGTTCCCCTATGAGTGCTCCTCGAGTTGCGAGGATGAAATCAAACGCTTTTCCAATAAATTGAATAAGGTGCATGAGGATCTTCTCCCCCATCCTCACATTATGGAATGAAAGCTCTCAGTGACACACGATGTGAGGACACAGGGAGCTGTGCAGAGAGCAGAATGCAGGATCAGCATGTGTCGATCATAACTACAGCGAGTATAACCTACAGAACACTATATCCACCTGCATGTGCTCTGGACACGTTCTCTGCCCCACAACCAGTTTTGAACCTGTTCAGCTTAGCGCAATCAGAGAGCCGGGGAGAGCTTTAGAGAGCACACCACCTCCTTCATCCATCCATCCAACCAGCCAGCCTGGCACCTTACAGTAAAGCCAATAAGCAGATCAGCTGTCAGCTGGCCAAAACAGATGTATCACACCCAACCATAAACAACAACTTCTGCTGAGCAAGCAGAATTCTAAGTTAATGTGATACAGTTCTGTGCACTTGTGCACTAACCTGTCAGAAAGCTGAGGATTGTTGATTTTGAGAGCATTGTCCCATCATTCAGCTACTGCGTCCCAGTCAGCAGCACTTATAAAGACGACGAAATCCCATTGAGTGTATCTAGTAAGGCGTAAGCACCTTCTGAGTGACAGCTAGAGATCACTGTCACACAAATCCTGCTCAGCTTTTTGTATCAATAAGACGGAAAGGTCAAGATGAGGCATCATCAGTGAAAGCAGATGAGAATAATAGTGCACGTATCTGCAGACTCTTAGATGATGGGGAAATTCAGTGGTATTCCATAAGATGAAGAGCATAGAGTGATCAAAGCCATAGGAAATGCTACACTTATTTTTGCCCACATTTATGAGTCATCATGCAGGTATGTCTCTGTACTCTGGCAGCTTGCTGTGTCACATTTGGCCATACATTTTTTTCCCGTCAATCTGGGCTGCATATCTCCAAACCACATATTAATTTAATCATTTTCTTGTTATGTTTTTGGGCTAAGATGCTTTCTCCCTTCAGATCCAAGCACCACCACCAAGAGCTCTCATCAGAGCTGCCATCTGTTTGGCTGGAGTTGTAATTGCCTGTTCAGTTGTATTATTATAGTTGAAGGCGTGACCAAAGACAAGAGATAAAGAAACAGATTGCCAGAGAATGCTTGATAGAAGAGGGAGGGGGGCTAGGAGAGTGATCTGTAGAGGTGAAGCACGGCTCTATGTAGCTGTTGACTCACCCAGGGTTTGGCTGGTACACAGCACAGGTGAACACTTGAGCTGGGATGGATGAGATTACATCCTTGTGAAGCCCTGAAAACCGGTTTTAACTGGCTCTCTTTGGTGTCAAAAAGGGACGCCTCATTTGCTCTTCATGCTCTCATTATGATTGAAAAGACTCTGACCCTGATGAAAGGTCAAAGGTTGGATCAGCAATCGAACCAGGATGAGCTCATGTGAATGATGTCACCACCTACATGAAGAATTGAGGACCCTTATAGATCTGTGTTCACTGGTTTTTAATTATCTCTGAAAATGTATTTTTTCTGTCATTCATATGGGGAAATATGCTTATCATTGTTGGCAGTATAAGGACATGAGAGGAAAATCATGACCAGCCCCAATGTGATGCAATGTAGTAGTGCCACCTGCTGTTGAAATGATATTACAACATCTTGAATTGCAAAATCTATTTAGTTTTCCACACTGCTTTTAACACAAGTTTGAATAGGTTCTCAATTAAATTGATTCGACCTTTGGATTGATATGGTGCAGTATGTTATCAAATGTGCAGCTTTGCTTTGAATTTCTATATTAGTGGATCCTTAATATAAAAATAAACTATCCCCGACTAAATAATTCAACTAATAATCAACCATATGTAACTAGAATATATGTATATATATTTAAATATACAGAACGCTACGTACTAGCTGTATCATAGCTACATACATTAGTGTCACAGATTATCTCCATGAATTGACTCCTCCTTTTCTCAAGCATATACTTTACTTTTGAAAAACATCTGCATATACTACAAGTAGACAATTTTGCTAAATTCAACTTTAGCAAAATGGATTACATTTGATTGAAGAATTGTATTTTTCCAGTAGAACTTTTTTACTGACAAAATGCATCCATAATTCTGAATTTATATATATATAGTTATATACCAGCTCAATAATATGAAGAATGAAGAAGACCCCAAACCCCAATGCTGCAAATGTGAGTGATACTGTTACTGAGAAACATAGAGTGTGCACTGTGACACAGTTATATACAATATGTCTCTGTGTATCATAGCCCCATCTAGTGGCCCAAATATATAGAATAAGGAAAAGAGTGTGATATAAGAATGCTTGACCTTCTGGGCAAAACAATAAACAAAAGAGCAGAAAAAGAATGGCACTTCCTCCGTTTGCATTCAGCAGCCAGAGGTATTTCAATGTTGAACATTCTTGTGCTTTGTTCAGATTCCAGTCGTCCTTGTTTTTCTGTGAATTCCATTATTTTTCATTGACAAGTCAAACAGATGGATAGTTGCAAAACAAACATATGTCTCATGAGTTATTGCTTCTGATGCTGACGAGGGAAGGGTGATAATGTTTAAAATCTACATAGGATAAATTAAATTGTGAGGTATTTCTATTGTAATCAATCTCTCAATGAGATATCCAGTAGGACAGTAGGACTTACCAGTTTTAAACAGTGTGCAGAGGAATGTCACGCCATGTGAATCCCTGATAGATTATTCATTTATTTTCTACACTTATTGGATTTAAAAATGTACTGAAACAGTTTGAAGTATTAGACTTCAATACATTTAAGCAGAGTAGAGGTCATATAATCGTTTTTTCTATTTTTTTCTAAATCTTGGAATTTAAAACACTCATTTTATTTGTCAGATATTGTTGTCAGATATATTGTCAAATATAAGTTTTTGAGATTGGACGGGCCACTAAATGTGAAAAATATTTCTTTCCTCTGATTGCCATGTGATCCGGTTTCCACTCTGTAATAAACAAAACAAAATTGCAAAAGTGCCACAAACTTCAGCGAGACATTTTATTCACCAAGAGTATCAAAAATATGTTTTTGTTCCTTATTCCTTGTTTCATGTTACTTTTGAGTCACTGACATCCTCTCTCATTTCAGATTCCCTCTGCTGCCCTCGTGTGTCTTCCTGTGTCATCGTCCACTCCAACCCTATCGTGTCAGTATCTTGGTCCAAGCCCTGTCTAATCCCAAATCACTAACTTCTCTTGTCTTGATCCCCCTATGAGTATTCCTCTCTCTCTCATAGTCTCTGTGTTCCTTCCCATCTGTCTCAGGTTTTCTCAGTATCTTTCTTGTGAGTACAATTCAGCATTTATTTCATGTAAAAGGCTTTTTGTGTATGACCATCTGACTTGTGTATCAGACAAGGCAACCACTTTTCTTTGAGTTGTGCGTTTTTGTCCACCTTTTGTGCCCAGCTTAATAATGTGTAAGAACAGATTCAAGATGATACTGGGATTCATCAGAAAATTCTCATCCTGGACGTTTGTTAGTATGCATGATATTCATTACTATATTCATTAGAAAAAATCTATACAACATACAGTATAAGACACGACCGTTACTTTAAAGTTTTTCTCAATTGCTTTTGTTAATTTCTCAAATCAGAATTGAAATTCACAATACTACTACGTTCAACTTCCGAATCATCTATTCTAGTGTAGTTGTGCATATCATAAAAAAAAATTTCTCCTTCTTTCGAACAGATTGCAGAGGCTTTGGCACATTCATGCAAATGATCATGTACAATTGTCTGCTGTTTCCTACATTATCAATTTCTTATGTTATGTTAATCAAAAATGGATTATACTGGTTCTCTGTATATTAGTCTCACCCCCAAAACATGTTGGTATTAGTTCATTGCATAGGTCAGAACATGCAAAATGGTTGAACTAATTGTCATAATTCTCGTCATATTTTCGACACATTTCTATTCTTTTTTGTAAATGTGTCCTGAACTGATGAAATGCTATCAGGTGAAGCTTGACTTTCACTAATGAAGGTGAATGTATATAAATATTTAGTTTTGAGATATAAATGATTTTTATCAATCATATCTGGACAACTGATTTTTGTCATCTTCTTGCCTTCTTTGCATGGCACATGCTTGTCTATCCATCCATTTACTATGTGTACTTGCTTAATTTGTAAACAGCACTTAAACATGTTGCCCTTTCATGCTTATCCTTATCATCAAGTGACTTCATCTTGAATTTAAGTTAAGATCAGGTGGGATTCATCAAGTTTGCCTTCAGGTTCATATAAACTATGAACACAACCAAACAAATTGTTGTGATTCTGTTTTCGTGTTCTTGTTATGTCCTGTTTTAATTTGTAGTAGTTTTAGTTGGATCTATTTAACTTGACTTCCTACCCCTGTGTTTCCTGTCTCGCTTTACCTGATTGTTTCCGCCTGTGTGATTGTCCTCACCTGTTCCCCATTGTCATCAACCCTGTTTGTATTTAGTCTGCGTCTTTCCCTCAGTTCTGGTTTGTTTGCACTGGTTTGTTCCTGTGTGTCCTGGTTCTCCATATCTCAATGTCACAAAGGGCAAATTAATAAGACAGTTGAATCCGAAAAGAGCTGACACCGTTTCCATTAAAGTTCATAAACTTTCAAGTAAAGGCGTTAGCCTTTTGTCCACATCGAGGTGTATTTGTCATTCTGTACAGCTTCAACACTTAGTTTACAGCATGGCTGGAGTGTTCAAGACCCAGTAAAGAAAGAAAGAAGAAGTACTTAACTCTGGACGGGAAATTCAGTTCCTCACTCTGTTGTTATACATACACTGACCCAAAGGCAGTAGCGACCCTTGGTTCGCGTTCCCAGGCCAGCAATATAGGCTTATTTGACAGATATTTCTATTGTTCCATTGTGTATTTCCTGACTGAGGCCACCAAGATGGTTATTATCCTGAGAAATGGAACTGTGGTCATTGAATCTGACATTTTCCCTTGAATTGCTGTTTAAATACCAGCATCCATGATGCAAATCTCCTGTTCCACCACATCCCAAAGGTACTCTATTGGATTGAGATCTGGTGACTGTGGAGGCCATAAGGGGCCCAAAGTGTGCCAAAAAAATATTCCCCACACCATTACACCACCACCACCAGCCAGAACCTTATTACTTTTACCTCTCTAACCCTAACTCTAACCTCAGGTGTAGGACCGGATTCAAGCCCCGGTGGGGACGTTCAGAAACAAAATAAACATGCACTTTATAAGGAATCGCCCCGAAGGGGGATGAACCCAGACCCAGAATTTTTATGTGTTTTACTTATTACCTATTTTTAGTCTGTGATCATCCATGTATTTTTGCATGTATTTATTTATTTATTTATCTTTTACTGGCCAAATGATATTGATACTTCTTTTTATTTGTATATATATGCATGACCTAAAGACCGGCTAGTATTATCTATGATTTATTTATTTATCTACGTCCTTTTGTACTGATCTCTATTATCTATATATTCATTCATTTGTTCAAATATTCATTATTTATTGTTTGTTGTTTTTCATGGCCACCCCATAGGCAATAAAGGGGCTTGGGATGGCTGGGAGGGGGATGGGGATGATTTTTTAACTCTTGCAGACTTCATTTATCGGCTATTTATTTTCCTACGTGTATTCCTCCTTTTTTAATATTTTATCCTATTTATATTGTTCATACTTGTATAAATAATATAAATACAAATACAGGGGGAAAATGTTGGAGGGTGTCCTTCTGTCCTTGTACCTCGTTGGGTTAGGTGTGTTTTGCATTGCTCTCTGTTTGAAGTCTGCTTTACAATGTCACTAGAGGAGATGTTTGAAGATGAGTTGGAGGAGGTTGACTCTGACAGCCTGTCAATCATGAACACTGAGCCTTAATGCAGTGTTTCATTGACATTGATGAGTTTCTGGGGGGTGGTTGTCGTGTGCCACTCCATTCAGGGGCCGTACCACTGCCACATGAAAAAAATCAGGCTTAATTTTGATTGTGATGGCATTGTAATGGAGCTGTGTCGCATGCAGACGATCAAGGCTGGTATCCATTACCTCCGCATGCCCCGCCTTCACCAAGGGCTGATGGTCAGGCAGTTCCAATACCTAAAAAAACACCTGCCTCTCACCAAATGCACAGCTTCCGGGCTAACTGCCCTGAGGAACTGTGTGAGTCACAGGGTGGCCAATGTGGGCGGGGGGTATGTCCTCGCATTGGTGGCTCTGCCAAAGAGCCTGACAGAGCCCCACAGCAGTCTCTGCGACTCCTTTAATTTCCGGTTCCGGCGCTGTTCGAGCGGCAGCCAGCAACAGTTCGTGCTCTTACTCGTTCTAGCCTTTTAGCTTTTTTCTATTAAAAGTTATATGTTTTTTTGTGTTACTTATTCAGTTACGTTAGGGTTGACTAGTGATTCCCTAACATCACATCACAATGCTGTGGAAAATCGTTTCCGTTTTCATCATTTTTGGGACACTTCTTCTCAACCGTGTGGCCGTCTTTGCTCAACACTACGGAGAAGTCTTTCTCTACACGCGCAGCCAGCTGGTTTCTCTTCGGCCGACCGCGTTAGCACAGGAAAAGCCTGAGATCCCTAAGAAGTTGAGAAGGAAGTACAGGGGATGTAAGGCTGGGGTGAAACATCGACATTGAATTGCTTGCTGTGAGTCTTAGGCGTGAGTTATCACATGTTGTCCTGTTGTCTGTTTATATTCCTCCTTCGGCGAGCGCGGCGATCGCGAGTGACGTCATCCACTCATCGGTCACAAGATTCCAAAATCAACACCCGGACGCCTTCATAGCGATATCTTGGGACTTCAACCACGTCTCTCTGGCAGCGACACTTCCCACGTTCAAGCAGTTTGTGGACTGTCCAACCAGAGACAACAAAACACTGGACCTGCTGTATGCCAATGTTAAGGAGGCATACAGCTCCGTGGCCCTTCCACCACTGGGAAGGTCCGACCATAACCTGGTCCATCTGCAGCCCATGTACAAGCCTCTCGTCCAGCGTCAGCCTGTGACTACAAGGACAGTGAGGAGATGGTCACAGGGGGCTGAAGAGGCGCTGCAGGGCTGTTTTGAGGTTACTGACTGGGACGTGCTTTGTGACTCGCATGGAGAGGACATTGATGATCTCACGGACTGTGTAACAGGGTACATCAACTTTTGTGTAGACAGTATTGTTCCCACAGAGACTGTACGCTGCTTCCCCAACAACAAACCTTGGGTGACCAGAGACATCATGGCCCTCTTGAATGAGAAGAAGAGAGCCTTCCGGGTCGGGGATAGGGAGGAGATGAAGCACGTCCAGAGGCTGCTGAAGGAGAAGATCCAACAGGGTCGTGTTTTTTCATGCTGTACTGTAACTGTTGCACAGTAATTTCCCTCGGGATAATAAAATTTCATCTTATATTATCTTATGTACCGCTGCATGGCCTCAATTGTTATGAACACTGTTTGGGAACTTCCAGCAGTCGGTGCAGTCCCTGCCAGGGTGAAGGTGTTGAAGGAGGACGGGCCTTTCCACCTGAAGTTGCTTGACCAGGCTGTATAGAAGGCCAACCAGGAGAGCGCTGCTTTCCGGCTTGTGGCAATGCTTGGTCAGTTTGGGCAGCAGGATCCAGAATTGTTGTTGGACCCATCGGACATTGTGCCTGAAGTGTCTCTTAGGGTGAATACACTAAGCGGCATCTTTGACACCTCACCCTCTCTTCTGTGATTAAACAGAATCACCTCACAAAGAGTCAAACTGGCCAGCTTAGACCAGTGCTTCTTATGAGGATCATTCTTAAGTTTGCTTTGGTATTCTTGTCTGCACTTATCAATATGCATATGCATGTTCTTCACATCCTCAGTGAAAGGGAGGAGCTGAGGAGTGTTCCATTTCCCCTCTTTTAGTGTTTGTGGGGCACGGTTGTTTGTTTTTTATTTAGATCCCCATTAGCTTTTGCAAAGCAGCAGCTATTCTTCCTGGAGTCTATCATATTTCAATGTGACAAATACAGTATAGAAAAAGACAGACGACAACGGGCATTGCATGGATACATACATGGACAACACACGTGACGACACACACACATCCCACTTTTTCTCATAAAGACCCCGGCTCCCCTCCAGATTCTTTAGAATTCCTCATTGTCAGACTCTGCCATCTGTGCTTTACACGCAAGAATAACTGCAATCTTCTTGAGAGTATGACCCAGTTTCAGAGCCAAGGATGGAGTTTTGTACATGTTTTTGTCTTCATCAAAGCCAGCTACTTCCTTTACTGCTTCAACCACAAAGTTGGAAGGTACATAGAAGTCCTCAATTCGTTTCAGTCTGGCAGCTTTCCTTGACTGTCTAATTAGTCTACCTATTTCTCGCATTTTTTGTCTCATGTACTCATGTTTGGTCTTGTCATGTCCATGCTTTGCATACAAATGTTCTCAAAATGCTTCTCTCCTCTTTGATGATGTTAAATGCATTTACCAGCTCCAAACCTTTCTGCTAACACCATCTGGGATGGGCTGTGCATAGGCACAGAGTGATTGGATCTGACTTTTGCCTGGCTTTGTTGTGCTGCATTTTCATGAAAGCCTGCACTTGGACATGTGCCTCCATAATGATTTTCTTTTAAGCAAAGCCTCACAGTTTATGCAGTGCATGTAGTCACTTGCTCCCACTGGTTTCTGAGCTTGCTGACTTGGGATCAGCATTCCACTACCAGCTTTTAGGACCTCAATATTATGAGCACGGTTCCTTTGTTTCTAATGACGTTGAATAAACTGTTTGGGGCGATGTGCTTTTTGGGTAGAGTGGGTGCATGGTGAGCAGGCAGAGTCTCGGTCAGGAGACTAGTTAGTATGGAGTGAGGTCAAGGAGGAGGCAGGTTATGATGCAACAACAGCTTTTATTGTTCTTGTTCTTTGGCTTTTTTTTTAGCTCTATGCTCGTGTGCTGCATCAAAGAGAGAAAGACATAAACAATGAGTAATCAATCTCCAACAAGGAACAAATCATAAACAAAACCCACCAAATCCAATATACAACATTCACTAGTCAGATAAATGTACACAATAACCATCAATTGCTAGTGAACAAATCAGTATAAAACAATTCCCATGGCCCTTGGCACATGTCTGGAAACAAAGGGCATTAGCCAGTTAGCAGCAACATGCTAATTGTTATTGTGCTAGTGTCAGCCTTCCTCCAAGTGACACAAATAACAATGCTAACTGTAACTCATGTTAAATGTGAAGACACACACAGGAGACACAGGACTCGGGTATGCCGCATGAAGTTGAACAAAGGAGTGGGAAATGGGTGAACAAACAATTTATAGTCCCCAGTCCTGCTACAGAGTTTCCTGGGCAGGTTGGCAAGGGTGAAGTGGGTGTGGTTTGTTGAGGTGACAGGGAAAGTAGTTTGCTGTCTGGAGTCTGTTGGAGTCTTTTCAGACGTCAAAATGTTATTTTTGTTCCTTTGAGTTCAAAGGAAAAATGATTGCTTTTGCTACAGCTGTTTCATTGCTGTGTTTATGTATTAAGTGCCTCGCCATTTTATGGCAGTGCATGGGACAGTACAGACAATAATGTTTTTTACTGTAAACTCTGGCACCATCTTTCTTTTTTTGCAGCTTCATTACTGACACATTTCCCAGGTTTGTATCAGAGTTTTTACTTTCTGCTCCGCTATTGTCTTTACCTGAAGAAGTACTGGGCCACGTCTTCTATAAGTCCTCTGTGACATCTTCCCTTTCTTCAGTTTCACCAATGGAACCTTGCTCGCAAGATTGTGATGTCCCACCACCCACTGCTGAGTGGGTGGTGGACCCTTCCTCCAAGCATAAGTGCTGTCCTATCTGTGCAAAAGTGCTTCATGCAATGAGAAATAAAATACATAATAAGACACACTACTGTTAAAATATAAGAAATAAATAACATAAAGAAATGGTTAAATACAAGGCATATACAGTATAAAAACACAGACAGGTAAAATAAGTGCTGCCTGGGGGCGTGAAAGGTACCATCATCCCTCCCCGCCGTCGTGGGTCATGTTTCCCCTCCCCTTCCACTGATCTAATAAAAAGTCCTAAAATCCTCCCAATGAGAATAAATGAGGATAAGATTAATTAATAAAAAAATAAGTAAATAAATAGGGAGTAAAAGAACATGCTCATAAAATATACATACATAAATAAGGTGCCATTATTATTCTCATAAAAGAGGCGGGGGTGATTTAAAGTGTTCTGTGTCTCTTCAGGGTTAAAAAATTAAATAAATAAATAAGTATATTATAGATGTTTAAATAAATAAATATGAAAAACCGATTAAGAGACACAATCCCCGCTCAATAAAATGAAAAACAGAATAGTAAAAAAAATTAAAATGAACCCGGGCTCCCTCCCTTTTCTTCCGGGGGGGCCCCGCCATCGCGGTCACGTGCACGGTCGGCCAGTCGCTTAGGTTTTTTCAAAAGGGTTTCATACCTGGGCCAACCGTGCACGAGCTCACGGAGCTTTCCACTGGGCCATGGCAGCAAGAGCTATCCATGATCCCCATGAAATGCATTAAAACGTTAGTGAATCCAGGCATCTGGAAAGAAAACAGCATTGCTGCTAGAGCAGTAGCTGTGGTGATGTCACTGTTATAAGCTATTAAAAGTGACCAAACTGGCGGATCAAAGCTGGCTCCATCTGTGGATCAGGAAGGTCATGTCAGGGGGAGTAAAACAACAAAGAAATAAAACCAATAGCACTGGAGAGCAGCATCTAAAAGATGGAATAAAACTGTGGAATAAAAGGAGATTAAGAGGAGGGAATAAGAACATAAAACATCGTAAACGACTAAAATCAAGATAATGTAAAAGAATGTATAAATACTTGAAAGAGGTTAAAACCGGCTAAATATATAAATAAAGTAAATAAAATATAAATAATTAAATGACGTTAAAACCGGCTGGCATCTTTGTTCTCAGCCTCCTAATCCAGACTCTCTCTCTTCTCTTGCGTGTGCTGTCGTTCCACAGGATGCCGCTCTCCAGGCCAAAGAAAGTTAAAAACTGGATTCCGTGAGTATAAAAGTGGTGCACTAGAGGAGTGTCTTTATTGTTGTGTGTGATGTTATATTTATGTTGCTTTATCCTGATAAAAAGTGCATTCTTTGTTTCCCCCACATATCTTTTAAAACAATGTCTGCATTCAATACAATAAAAAATGTTTTTGGTTGTGGTGTTAAAAGGATCCAGTATAAAACACACTCCCCCCCCCAACACGTGATCGACCCTCCTGAATCCACTTGTTTGGGGAGGAGCCGCTGCTTCAGGGGCCGTCCGGAGCTCCGAAGAAACAAGAAGGTCTTTTAGGTTCTTGTTTCTCCGGAACGCCGAGACGAGTTTATACTACTGGAGAGGGGGGTGGGTGGATTGTGAGTGTGTGAATGCGTGTCTAAGTTTGCGGTGGATGTTAATGTTGCATGCCGAATAAGTGGTGATGATGGGGATGATCTGGACGGCATCCCCGGGATCAGGGCTCGGTAGGGGGTGGGGGGCCAGTGGGGGTGGGTTGAGGTTAGGGTTGACACTTTGATGCCTGGAACAGAACTGATGTGGGGTGATGGAAATGTTCTAGTGATTTAATTAAGCCGGTGAATGTGTGTTTTGGGTGAAAGCTGTGTTTGTGAAGGAGACTGTGTATCTGTGTCTTTAAAGTATACTTTGGTGTGAATAATCTTTGTGTTGTCGTTCTGTTCCAGGCAAAAAAGTGTCGTATCCAGGAAGTTAACGGTGAGGGGGTCTGAGGTGTGTTTTATGGTAATGTTGGGTTGGTGAGTGTTGGCTTGTTGGATGAAATCGGGCGAAGGACTTGGGCCCGTGGTCCCAGATGCCGAAGATGTCGTCCAGATATCTGAGGTACAGGTGGGGGCGGAGGCCGCAGCTTGACAGGAGAGTCCGTTCCTACTCCGCCAAGTATATGTTGGCATAGGAGGGGGCGAACCTTTTTCCCATGGCCGTGCCAGACACCTGCAGGAAACGTCGGCCCCAAAAACGAAATCGTTTCGGGAAAGACCAAACTCCAGCAGGGCCAGCACGGCCTCATCATGGCGGAGCGGGTCAGGGTGCCTCCCGAAGGCTTGACGGACAGCCTCCAGCCCCCGCTCTGCGTCGATGTTGGTGAATAGTGCATCTATGTCAATTGTAAATAAAAACGAGTGTTGAGGCATGACTATGTGTTTGACTTTACTTATGAAGTGATATATTGTCCTGTATGTAACTATCATGTGTGAGTGAGATGGGTTGCAGAAAGGAGTCTATGTATTGGGCAATATTGTAAGACTCACTGCCACAGTCCGAGACGATAGGTCTCCCCTGGGGAACCTCGTGAGGAACAGTCTACTCAGCTGGGTCTTTGTGTATTATGGGGAGGAGGTAAAACAGACGGTCACGTGATGTGTCTGGGTGAAGTAGGAAGTTATGCTGTTTCCTGGTGATGAAATTGCCGGCCAACAAGGAGTCCACAACCTCTGCGATCATATATTCAGAGTGTGTCTGTAGTCAGTGTGTTAAAGGAATGTAGTGTTGTGTGTTATCTAATTGTCTGTGTGCTTCCTGTATGTATTGGGACTTGTCCATGATCACTATGCAGGACCCCTTGTCAGTCGGTTTGATAATGATGTCCGGGTTATTGCTGAGTGATTTTATTGCAGTTTTCTGAGCGGGAGTGAGGTTTGGTTTTGGCACTACCTGGCCAAGAGGATGACTGTGTAGAATTTGTTTGTTATGTGTGATGAGTTTATTAATTGGTGATATCTGTGTCAGTAGCGGCTCCCACTGTGGTGGTAGCGTGAATGGTTTGTGTTGGTAGTCATCCTCGTGGTCAAAGTAGTCCATGATTTTTAGCTTCCTATTAAATCTGTGGACGTCCCGCACGAGATCCCACGTGTCTCGGAACTGTGGCAGGAATGAAAGTTAACCCCTTCAACAGCAGCTCCTCCTCTGGGCCCGAAAGGAGAACATTTTTTGTTAGGTTTATTATGTTGGTGCGTGGGGCCGGTTGGCCCTGACGCTTCTCCATCAGACCCAGTTTTTTATTTGATGGAGCCATTACTTAAAAATGCTCTCAGCTGTAGCCGGGGTCCAGTGGATTAAATCGGAGCCCACCCGGAAGCACAGCCTGCTAAGATCATTGAGATACTTGTAATGGTCAATAATAAAGTTGTTTAATGCGTTCAGGTTTTCTTGTTGGGCGGTCGTCAGAGCATCAGATAAGTTAATTATGGGGATGTGGACGGAGGCATTGGGGAAGGTCCTTTTCGCTGTTCTCCTAAGGCCTTGGAGCTGTTTTATTGTGTTTTTTTTTGTGGATTGTGTTCCCTATTGTTGATACCGGCTGAAATAATGACATGTACTATGTGTGGGTGTGGTTTTAACTTGAGTAAAATTTTGTCTGTGTATGAATTTAGCGCCCGGAAAACTGTCTATCTGAATGCCTGTATGTACTATGTGTTCGGGGATCAATGAAAGATTGGAATCCCCGATAATGAGTGTTGGATGTGTGATATCTAAGTGCCAGTCAGTGTATTTGCGTGTGGTGTGTAATTGTATGAATCTATGTGGCTGTGCATTACTGGTGAGTGGTGATTGTGGTGGTGATGATGGTTCGGGAGTTGAAGAGGGCTCAGAGTGGTTTGTTTCAGAGATGAAAATGATTTCCTCGTTTGGCCCTCTCATCACTTTCTGCCCTCTCTCCCTTACAGTTATGTGTGGAGGTGAATTATGTGAGGAGTGGGGGATCGGGTCCCATGTGGAGGCGCAGGCCCTGGGGATGTCAGGTGAAGAGTCCACAACCACATTATTGTGTTTTGCTGTTCGCTTGCGGGGCCAAGCCGGTGGTTGTGGACTTGCATGCAACGTGGTTGCTGCCGTAATAGTGCATGTTGCCTGCGCCTCTGGTGTGGCTGTGAGTGGTGCAGTGGTGAGTGGTGGAAAGGCCTCTGGAGAAACAGCTGCCTCTCGTCCACAGGCTGCCAGGGAATCTATAAAGGGGGAGGCAGTACGGTTAAAAACAAGAGGCGGACTCTGGCAAGGCATATTATTGACATTTTCTAGGGCACACAAGATGGTGTAGGTAATATTGCTTTATCAAAGATTGCTATCAAAAAGAAATAAAAAGGTAAAAATAAAAATAATTAATTAATAACTTTAATAAATTAAAGTTCTCGGGGCACCACCCTGTTTGTTGGCACAGGGAACCAAGATAGCAGATAATTGACCTAACTTTAAAGATTCACCATAAGTTTTAATTATCAATTAAAATTATCAGATTAATTAATAAATTAATAAAAAGGGGATAACTTAAAGATTAGTTTTGCGCTCGAAATCAGTCTAGAAGGGTGAGACTTGATGTGCGTAGAGGCTGATAATCATACAACATTCAGAACAAACAATTTCAGACACTTCTTGTTAAGATATGAAAAGATTTATTTACTCACAATAATAACTAAGGTCATTACTATCAATAAAACAAACCGGAAAACATAAACAATGTCAAGAAGTTCAGGCAACAACAGATTTGAATGCAAGGAAGACAAACTGGAGTGTGTGTGCGTGTGTGTGTGCGAGTGTGTGTGTGTGTGTGTGTGCGTGTGAGGAGGGATGATGCACAGGAAGTGGCAGAGTTATAACACGCCCGCTAGTACGATCTGGATCAAACTAAAATGGCGGGACCTAGCTTAGAAACAGGCTATGTAGCAATGGCGGCTAAACACATGTGAATGGGAGGGTTCCCAAGATGGCGGCTTTCTTCCTAGCTTCCCTATATGTGGGTGTGTGCTGGTGCGTGCGTGCGTGTGTGTGTGTGTGAGAGTGTGCTCCGCCCCTCGACGCGGCAGAAGATGGGCAGAGACAGACTTGGGTTTGTGAATTTGTGAAGCAGGCTGAGAGGCTCAGGCAAGGCTTACAATACACAAAATCACAGTCAAACACACGGAGATGTAGCACATTAGCAGTTTACCAGAACAAAGGATTGAGGGAGAGAGAGAGAGAGAGAGAGAGAGAACGGCGCACATGCAATCGGTGTTGATTAACACCGAGGAAAAATTAAAGAACACACTTGTAATATTAAGCTTAGTTAAGAACACATGGTATCCTATATCTAATGCACATAATATCACTTCCTAACTCTTTGTCTGCCCAGACGTCTAAGCCTTACTTGGTGGAATTACGTCCGTGTTGTAATTCACCGTAGAGGTAGTCCAGCAGTCCGTGGTATTGAAGATCCAGTTGGGTCGCGGGTTTAAACAGATTCAGGCGCTGATGAGTTGATCATGGGGCCAGTCTGCAAGTCCTTGATTTTCCTGGTCCCAGTGGGAAGGCCTGGTAGTTGGTCGACGGGGAATTGGGAGAAAACAGGAGGAAACGCTTCTTTCCTCGGGTGTAGTCAGGATTCAGGTCGAGCCAACCAAAGAGGGATCTCCACGGGTTTAGAGAGGAAAAAGAATGTTCACTGAACAAGGGTTGGGCCTTTGTTCAGGGAGAGAGAGGTCTCTTGACGTCTTCAGCAGTGGAGCAGTAGCACAGGGAGCGGTAAGACAGAGAGAAAGTGTTGAGGACAACTCAAACCTTTATAGCTCCCCACCGATAAGGTGTGAAAAAGGGGTTGACTCTAGGTACAGTGGGTGATGTTTTATAACTCTGTCCGAAGACAAAGGATTCTGCTTATCTTCAGGCCACATGGAAGCCATGTGGCTTAGGCTTTTAGCTTGTGTGGTAGGCCACAATTTTAATACTTGAGAACTGGTATTTGCCCCAACATATCCCCCTGTTGGTCTTGAGACGAGGGTTGCAGCCACAGTCTCCAAGAGCAAACATTAGGGCGAACAGTTCATAAGTCCTCATCACATGGTCCAAGTCCTGAGAGCAACCTGGAGTTGGATAATCCTCGGGTGCGGAAAATGTTCACGAAACAGTTCAATAAGGCTTTCGACATCTGGGCAGTCAGTAAGGCATGTCTGGGCAGAATGAACTAACTAGACTGTTCTAACCTAATTTTAATAGACACACTTAGTACATAGTAAAAACATGAAAGGATAGGAAAGGAAAGTGATCGGATTAGAGATCGTTAGTTATTAGTAAGTGGGAATATGTCAGAAAGTTGTTAGAGTGAAGAAAGGGTTTGGTTTCTGAAACGCGGCGGAATGTAGGTCAGCGCATCCAGTCTGCCGCGTACAACCAGGAGTTGTTTGTGTAGTAGGTATGCGATGCCCGCCGTAATGATCCAACCAGTAAGAAGGAGTCCAAGGCCTGTCCAATTGTTTGGGTTTTCCTGGCTAGATGACATTCTGCTTATCTGTTTTAAGAGATCAGTGGTAAGGCCTGTTGGTTTGAGGCTGAACTTCACTATTTTGGTCCCTTCTGTCAGGAGTTGCTGGTGAAGGGTGTCATCTAGCGTAAAATTGTGACCTTGGAATGCATCCATCATTTCAATCTCTGTGTCATGCCTGTCTGGGCTGAGATGATGGAGGACAATGTCAGCTACGTGTACCGTAGCGTCCTTCGGCACCTTTATGAACACTGTTTGATTGGGAAGGTTCAATGTGGTGGTTGTATCAGAGCGGTCATGCGATACCAAGATTTCGCTGGCAGGAGTGCTGACAAGCCAGCGGTACCCGACTCGTTCAACCCTAGTTTCGGTTCCCTCATCTCTTGCTGACAGAACGCCTTGGCATTTCTGTTCGGGAGTGTTTGTTCTCAGCCCACACAAATGATCTGTCAAGTCCCTGATAAAAGGATTACCGGGGCAGACCCAATGTATTTCTCTAGTGCTGGTGCACATGTTCAGGTTAGGGATGAGATAGAGGGAAGGGTCCTCGTCGTGGTATGCGAGCATGGGTGGTGTTTTGAGGTGAACGTGAACATTATTTTTCCAAAACCCTACGTTTTGGATGGATTTCAGTCGGTGAATGTTCTGACGTTCTATGATGGGTAAATTGAGGATAAAGCCTACTTCTAACTTCTGGGGATTTACATAAATAGGGATTGCACTGCCGAGGCTGTAGGCAAGGTGTACTTGTGACATTTGCACAACGGTAGTTGTGGCGGAGCTAAGGATCTTTTCAACCATGTCTAGGGGAACTAAATAGGCTGGGATATTTCCTCCACCCAAACTGTTCACTGAGGCGCTAATTTCCCTAAGCAAGTCATGCATCAGATCCCTGACCATTCGACCATATGTTATGTCCGATTTTACTACCTCTGTCCATAACTTCAAAGCATGCACTGTACTATTCAAGATTGATGAGTGCATATTCACAGTCAGTATAGTACCCTGTAATGTTTTACCCATGTCCAGCAGCTGCTCCTGTTGTAGCAGAAGTTTTGTCTGAATTTCGGGCATTTCCTCTTTAAGTTCACCCACATGTCGGTTCAGAGTGCTGATACTGACAGAATTTGCGGCGGAGAGACCTATGGAAAATAGAGAGCCAATTGCTGATGCTGCAGTGAGAAGGCCGCCGAGAAATCGTTTTGGGCGTTTACTCCCACTGAGTTCCTCTTCCGTCATGAGGAACTTTTGTAGTTGCTCTAGGATATGCCCAGTAGTCAACCTGGCGTGCTCAAGTGTATCCTCAACGGATGCTCCACTAAGTCTGCCCTCCGTTAATCTAGGGGGTTTAGGGATGTGTTTGCGGTACACATCCCAAGGGTTTAAACGAACATAGATCCTTTGCGTGAAAAGGTGGCAATGACTAATTAGGAGGCCGGGTGTCTCTTGTAGTACGATACCGGTCGGCGGTCCAGCCTCCACCATGTCATTGGCCTGGATGATGTCCAGGCTGAGGAAGATGATAAGGGCTCCTGGGAGGTTCATCCTGCAACAACTGAGAATTTGTTTACCGGAGGTTACGCAGAGGGAATTGGATGTTAGTGGGGGAAGTTGTTGGAACCAAATCATTCTGAGGTAACAGTAGGGGTGCATGGTTGCATGCTCACCCCCTTTTGGAGTTGGCCCTGGTCGAAGAGTTTAATCTGGTTTGCGTGAACCCATTTGTAGGTGGGTGGACGGTTAGGTTTGCTTATCCTTATCCTGTAAGCTACAGGGGAGAGTTTATGTACTATTTCAAAGGGGCCAGCCCAACTGGGAAGGAACTTTTTCCTGATCCCTGCTGGTTTTGTGAAGTTGAAATAGAGAACCTTATCACCCACTTCGTATTCACGGGCAGATGCTTTCTTGTCGTAGTAAGCTTTCTGCCCTTTCACGCTTTTCTCCAGGTTTGTTTGGGCCCAGGCGAACATGGCCCGTAGGTGGTTTCGCAAATCAGTCACGTATTGGTGAGCTGTATATGCTGTTGCCACACTGACATCTTCCGGACGGTACAGCAGATGGAGCGGGAGTGTCATTTCTCTCCCAGTCATCATTTCGAATGGGGTGACCCCGGTAGTACGATGAGGGGTTGCCCGAATGGCCATTAACACGAGGGGAAGTTTTACGTCCCAGTCCTTGCCATTGCTGCTAACGTACTTTTTTAGCATGCTGACAATCGTGCGGTTGGCTCTCTCTACTTGACCTGATGACTGGGCGTGGTAGGAAATGTGGAATTTTGCTTCCACCCCTAACATTTCCCATAAAGCTGTCATTACTGTTGCAGTGAAATGCGTGCCTCTATCGGAATCGATAGAGAGGGGCATTCCCCAACGGCTAAACACGTGGTTTATCAGCAAGCGGGCTGTGGTCTCAGCTGTGTCGTTGGGTGCCGGAAGGCATTCCACCCATTTTGTGAAGGCGCAGGTGATGGTGAGGAGATACTTGTTACCCCTCACGGATTTGGGGACTGGCCCAATCCAGTCGACCTGAAGGTTGGACCAAGGGAACGTAATTCCTCTTACTTGCAGCGGGGCACGATTCAGTGGCCGGGAGGGACGGAACTGGCAACAGATAAGGCATCCTTTGACGTATATCTGGATGTCTTTTAACATGAACGGCCAATAGGCTACCTGTTGTAGCGTTTGGTACGTTCCTCTGTAACTTCTGTGGCCACCGGCTGGGGCGTCGTGCGCATGCTGAAGCATCACCCCCCTGTGGTCCGTTGGTACAACCCATCGGGGTCGTCCGGGACCGTGAGGGACATAGATTAACAGGTCTTTTTCAAGTTTGAGATGTTGTCGAAGTTTTTGAAATACTTTCAGGTCTTTTGAATCCTGAAGCGACGTGGGTGGCTCTACTTGAGGATCTTTTACCAGCTGTTTAACTGCCTGGATTACGGGGTCAAGTTCTTGCATCGTGATTAATTCGGCGTCGGCCGGTTGGCGACCTAAATGCACAGACGGCGGACAAGTTTGGGGGTTTTTTGTTTTCTCTTTTGTTTGCCGCCTGGTTATCGCATTCACTGAACATGGTTGCGCTAGTGGGAGCCATGTTTCGCAGAATTCCCATAGCGGACCTTCTACAGCCCCCAGTTTAGCATGCGTTCAGCTTCATCGTTGCCGTCCTTGTCAGGGCCAATTACCTGCGAATGACCTTTGACTTTTCTCCAGTACACAGTCATTCCCTGTTCAGTAACAAGCTTGTCGCAGGCGAGGAAGATTTCTGAGTGTTTGACTCCTTTTCCTCTGGCATTGTTCATGCCATTACATTTCCATGTAGGAAAATGTGAAACGAAACTGTGGCGGGCATAGTTTGAATCAGAGCAAATTACTAGTTGTCCAATTGACTGCCTAGCGGATTGTTGCAATGTGATCAGTATTGCAGCGACTTCCGCATATTGGCTGGTTTTGGCTCCTAGCTGATAGCTACCCGGTTCATTAACATTGCTGGTATTCCAGAAGACACCTACTCCTGCTTTCACATGTTTTTCATGGTGGAAAGCACAGCCATCCACATAGACTTTTGGAAGGTCTTGGCAGACGTTTTCATCATAATAATGATGATTTGAGGGAAGTTCAGGTGTGGCTACAAGGATTGGTTGAGTTTCTGGAGAGTTTTCACAGTCGCAATGTTGACAGTCTGCCAGCCCTTGACCCAAGGTCATTTTATGGTTTTGAGCGTACTTGACTTCAATATTGTAGCCCTGCAACGCCATCATCCAAGATGCGATGCGGCTATTTGACACCCTTCCTTCTCTGAGCCGCTGGCTGTTTAGGAAGGAGACAGGCTGGTGGCACGTTTCAATGGTCACTTTCTGACCACCTACGTAGCTGCGGAAATGTTCCACAGCCCAGACTGTTGTCAAGAGAGCTTTCTCACAGTCGGAGAATTTTATTTCTACGTTACTCAGGGGTCTGCTGGCATAGGCCACGACCCTCTTTTCCATGTCATATTTTTGAGCCAGGGCTGCGCTGAGACACTGGAGGGAGAAACTTGCCTCCAAGAAGAATTGCTTGTCCTTGTCTGGATAGGCAAGGCAAGGTGCAGAGCAAAGTTTATGCTTCATTTCTCGGAATGCAACTTCCTGACTGTTTGTCCATTCAAAAGGTCTGTCCTTTTGGAGGAGTTGTGACAGAGGTTTTGCTATGTCAGCATAGTCTTCTATGAACTGTCTGGAGTAGTTGCACACGCCCAAGAAGCTTCTAAGTTCTGAAAGATTTGTCGGGGCTTTGATGTTCTGAATAGCGTGAATGCGATCAGATTGAGGTTCGATGCCATTGGCACCCACCAGTAAACCGACGTAATTGACCTTTGTGCGACACCATTGACCCTTAGCAAGGGCCAGTTTGGCTCCTGCACTTGAAAGTTGATTTAGCACCAGCCTTAATTCTGTTAGGTGTGCTTCAAATGTTTGACTCCTCATAAGGATGTCATCCACATAGATCAGGTTGCCACGGGCGGCGGCGTCAGGCATGGCTTTGTGAAGAAAGATATTAAATTCTGCTGGAGAGTTTGAATATCCAAAGGGGCAGCGGTTCCAGGTGAGTTGGCGGTTGCCGAAAGAGAAAGCAAGTTTATATTGGTCGACGGGATCGACTTTCATTGTCCAGAACCCATTAGACACATCAACAGTTGAGAAGAAGCGGGCCCCCTTCACTTTGGCAAGCTCTTGATCCAAGTGGATCATTGGCCACCGGGACAGCGGGACTTGCTTGTTCAGTTGACGATAGTCGATCGTCAAGCGCCACTTTCCATTCGGTTTGAGCACTGGCCACAACGGCGAGTTGTATGTGGAGTTACACTCTCGAATGATTTTTTCCTGTAGCAGCGTGTCAAGGATCTCTTGGATCGAGTCATAGGCTGCTAGAGGGATTTTGTATTGGCGTACAAAAGAGGGTGGCGCATCTGGATCGGAAGGGATTTTGACCGTATGGAGTTCGGTGACTCCGCAGTCATTGGAATCCTTCGAAAAGATGGACTGGAAGTCGTGGAATAACTTTCTCAGTTCCTGTCTTTCAGGGTCTGTGGTTAATGCATCTGCTTTAACAAGCTGCTTTTCAATTTCGGGCTCGAAACCAACATATGGCTCTATTGTGGAGGCCTCTCCCTCTTCTGGGGAGGTGTCACCTGGTTGCATGGCAAGGGCGCAAACCATTTTATCCCTATCTGTGTTCAGGGATGTACTGCAGATTGTTTCATTCTGCAGTGCTTCATGACGATAAACCATGATCATTTTGGTCGGGGTGGTGAAAAAGAAGTCTGAATTGTTTTCTTCGACCAAAGAGGAAGGCAGTTCACCTATTACTGGTACTGATAATTCGAAGTCATGAAAAGAGCTGTCGATTAAGAGTCCCAGTGATTGACGTGCCCGTACGTGGATGGGAGCGTTGGTCAAGTTCTGGACCAACAAGTAAACTGAGCGATTGCTCACTTCAAGAAGAGGTGTACCGCATACCGTCAAATTAAGCTTTCTAAAATGCGGTGAAGGTTGGAAGAATGCTTGGAGACCAAGCGTCTTTTGTCCTTTAAGGACCATGAGGCGGATGGGAGCACCTGTTGTTCTAGCAGGGATGATAGAGTCAAATTCACTTGCCACCTGACAGGCTTGAGGGATAGTTTGACCCGAAAGGAGGTGGTCTGGTTCAGCTGTCTGAGTACAGGTCTCAGGGCATGCTTGGGACCACAGGATCTGATTGACCGTGTCCAGTTGTGCACCTAGCCTGACTAGAATATCAGCCCCCACGAAGAGTGGAGGGGAAAGCTGCGGGACCACACTCACAAAATGTACCAATTTTTTTGTCCCAATTTGGATGGGAAGGGCACACAACCCCAGAGCTTTGAGGGATTGTTTCGGTGAGTTAGCTGAGAGAACGCGGTGAGTTTTGAGCACAAAGGGAAGACCTGGGTTGTCTTTGCATAGGCTGTTGTACAGCGTCTGGCTGACAGCTGATTTTTCAGACCAAAGTCAGACAAGGGCTTCTGGGACGTGGGTTTTATCAGCATGAACTCCCCCGGTGATGCGGGGACAGAACAGCTGCGGGTCAATGTTCTGTAGCGAACACAGGAATGACTCATGAGTGCTCAGATGATTGTTGTCAGGTGACCCGGGGGTTTCAGGGTTCATGTCGGCGGGACCCCCTGATGGGTGGTCGTGCGCCAGATGCAAGGCCATATGCTTTTCACCAGACTCTTGAATGCAAGTTACTTGATCCTCTTGAATGGGACGGCAGGGTCCCAGGGCGGATCGGGTTTGGGGTGGCCACCTGGGCCCATATGCGCCCATGCAGGCAGTCGATTAGCGGGGCCAATCGATCCAACAAGTCCTCGCCGATGAGGAATTGTTCAGTGTTGAAGGCACAGATGTAAATGGGGTGTTTCAAGGTCATTTTCTGGAAAGAGATTTCAAGCCAAGCCCGTTGGGTGATGGAGGCCCGATCCTGGGTGAAACTGACAAGATTCATCCCACAGGATTCAGTCTGAAGTGGTTGGCCTAAGGCAAGCATTGCGTTGGTCACTTCTCCAAAAGTTTTCTGGCACATCAAGCTGATCTCTGATCCAGTATCAAGCAAGCCGTTAATGCGGACACATTTTTCCACCAATACCGAAGTGTATATGCGCCGTGCATTACCTTTATGACTCAGATTTCCAAGAAATTGTAACAGCGGGGTGTGTGTGGGTTTTGATTGGACAAAATCTGTGGTGGTCAAGGCCTCCACTGGGTGTTCATCCCAGCCGATGAAGTAGACTTGGGATGGAGCCCGTGCTAGTCATGCTGGGGAAGGGTCTTGATCAGATTTCTTTTGGTCCTTTTTATATTGCTGTTTGGACGAGCCCAGTGTGGAGTCAATATGCCGTGTCATATCGGCAAAGTATCTATCCAACATACCTTTCATGTCAGACTCTACAGGCCCCTCTGGCCTTTGCCCGGCCCCTGTTCTTGGCGGGTGCGGGTCTTGTTCGAACTGAACGTTCTTTTTCTTGGGAACAAAGTCCCGATCCCGCGGCTTATGCTGAGCCCGGGGAGGATTTTTCCAGTCAGATCTTTGGAACTTTTGTCCATCCGACCGGTGTTTGGGCGTGTGAGTTGGAGCATGTCTGTAGGCGTTTGTGTTAGAGGGCGGTGCCTCCCGCCCCTCCAGTTCTAATTCAGAGTGTTCCGGCGTTTGAATGGCCAGGACCCTAGGTTCTTCGTCGCGCTGACTACTGTGGTTAATGAGGGTGTCCCACGTTACCTGAGCCATGTTTCGGATATCCCGCATGGAGGGATGACCTTGTTTGCTCGTAAGAGTTACATGGCTTCTGATAGAAGAATGGAGGTTATGAAGGAAAAGAGATTTGAAACCACGATGCTCTTCCAAGCCCGGTTCGCTACTGTTCTGGAAATACGCGCTTCTCAGTCGCCTGTAGTACTCTCGAGGGGGTTCTGTTCGCTTATGGAGGACGCGCATGGCATTGAGGGTCGACGATGTCTCGTCATAATACGATGAGTATTCTTCACGCAAGCTACTACAGAGTCGAGTATAGCTTTCACGAATAGCAGGGTGTAAGGTTTCAATAAGGGTACGAACATTTCTGGAAGTCGTTTTCCAGATGAGTTTGATTTTTTCACGCGATGTGGCATGAGGCAGGTCAGCCAAGCAGTGATCAATTTCCCGAAGGTAGTCATTGATATTAGCATCTTTGTTTGCCGGATCAAAACGTTCAATGTCTTTCGCCAAGAAATCAAGTTGTCACATGCGCGGACCCGAGTATGCATACTTTTGACTATCAAATTCATCCGAGGAGGAGTACCATTGTTCCCTTACATCACCCCAATATGGGGCATCCCTGTTACCGGGCGAAGAGTGCCGCCGACCAGAGGGGTAGTGCCCTGGGTGCGCGGATCGATCAGTGAATCTGGGAGAGAGAGACCTAAAACCTCTGGCTGTTGGGGAGGGAGACCTGGAGCTTGGAGCCTGTGGGGAGAGGGACCTGACATTTTTAGCTTGAGGGGAGAGGGGTCTGAGTATCCAACCTTGGGGACCGATACCGTTCGGCGGCCGGAGTGTCAAAACATGCCGACGCCCCTCCGTCAGAGGGGTGGCCTAGCTGAGCCCGAGCCTCCGCTCGCGTCGCCTGGCCCAGTCGCCGGGTGCTCTCATACTGAGCGTCCTTTTTCTGTCGCTCAGTAATGTGAAGCTTCGTGGTGGACTCTTCTAGCAGGGCAGAGGTGTGACGCAGCTCTTCCTGTAGGTCCTGATTTTGCGTTATCATGTGGAAGTTTTCTTCTGTAAGGGCCAGGACTTCTTTCCTAACCCCCACCTTTTGCTGTTCAGTCCTGTGATGACAGAGTAGAAACAGCCGGCCGATGACTTCTTGCACTGTTAATTGCTGTTTTTGGGGATTGTCTAGGCTTTTAACTAACCGTGTGACCTCAGCATCACATTGACTTACAGAGTGACGACTCAATTGCTCTTTATCTTCTGTCGACATGTTAAGGAGTCCGCAGACCAAATCACGCAGATCAGCAGCTGGAGTAGGCTCAGGGTTAGTCTCTGACGAGGCCGGATCACTCATCTTTCTAACTTTGGGGCTAGAAAACGGAGGAATCTGATGACAGCTAAAGGGATCTTCTGCTATACCAACTATGCAGACAACCAGGTGGAGTCTCAAACAACAATGACAGCTGCCCACCAGATGGTGCTGTCCTAGTTAAGGAGCACTGGTCAGGGCACTGTATCTCTTTCTAATGCAAATTAGACACAAGCAACAAGATTCTCTCAAGGTAACCACTTAGCATATCAATGACTGTCACAGCAGGAAGCACAACAACACTGCATGGGACACAGACAGAGACAGCACTCAGCAAATCCAAACCTTGACTTAAGTTATAAAATTTCACCAAATCCAAACCAAACTGAAATTGCTCGTAAGAATGTTGTATGAAATCAACAGTACCACGCCTCACACGGGGCACCAATTATATGTAGGTAATATTGCTTTATCAAAGATTGCTATCAAAAAGAAATAAAAAGGTAAAAATAAAAATAATTAATTAATAACTTTAATAAATTAAAGTTCTCGGGGCACCACCCTGTTTGTTGGCACAGGGAACCAAGATAGCAGATAATTGACCTAACTTTAAAGATTCACCATAAGTTTTAATTATCAATTAAAATTATCAGATTAATTAATAAATTAATAAAAAGGGGATAACTTAAAGATTAGTTTTGCGCTCGAAATCAGTCTAGAAGGGTGAGACTTGACGTGCGTAGAGGCTGATAATCATACAACATTCAGAACAAACAATTTCAGACACTTGTTAAGATATGAAAAGATTTATTTACTCACAATAATAACTAAGGTCATTACTATCAATAAAACAAACCGGAAAACATAAACAATGTCAAGAAGTTCAGGCAACAACAGATTTGAATGCAAGGAAGACAAACTGGAGTGTGTGTGCGTGTGTGTGTGCGAGTGTGTGTGTGTGTGAGGAGGGATGATGCACAGGAAGTGGCAGAGTTATAACACGCCCACTAGTACGATCTGGATCAAACTAAAATGGCGGGACCTAGCTTAGAAACAGGCTATGTAGCAATGGCGGCTAAACACATGTGAATGGGAGGGTTCCCAAGATGGCGGCTTTCTTCCTAGCTTCCCTATATGTGGGTGCGTGCGTGCGTGCGTGCGTGTGTGTGTGTGTGAGAGTGTGCTCCGCCCCTCGACGCGGCAGAAGATGGGCAGAGACAGACTTGGGTTTGTGAATTTGTGAATGTGAAGCAGGCTGAGAGGCTCAGGCAAGGCTTACAATACACAAAATCACAGTCAAACACACGGAGATGTAGCACATTAGCAGTTTACCAGAACAAAGGATTGAGGGAGAGAGAGAGAACGGCGCACATGCAATCGGTGTTGATTAACACCGAGGAAAAATTAAAGAACACACTTGTAATATTAAGCTTAGTTAAGAACACATGGTATCCTATATCTAATGCACATAATATCACTTCCTAACTCTTTGTCTGCCCAGACGTCTAAGCCTTACTTGGTGGAATTACGTCCGTGTTGTAATTCACCGTAGAGGTAGTCGAGCAGTCCGTGGTATTGAAGATCCAGTTGGGTCGCTGGTTTAAACAGATTCAGGCGCTGATGAGTTGATCATGGGGCCAGTCTGCAAGTCCTTGATTTTCCTGGTCCCAGTGGGAAGGCCTGGTAGTTGGTCGACGGGGAATTGGGAGAAAACAGGAGGAAACGCTTCTTTCCTCGGGTGTAGTCAGGATTCAGGTCGAGCCAACCAAAGAGGGATCTCCACGGGTTTAGAGAGGAAAAAGAATGTTCACTGAACAAGGGTTGGGCCTTTGTTCAGGGAGAGAGAGGTCTCTTGACGTCTTCAGCAGTGGAGCAGTAGCACAGGGAGCGGTAAGACAGAGAGAAAGTGTTGAGGACAACTCAAACCTTTATAGCTCCCCACCGATAAGGTGTGAAAAAGGGGTTGACTCTAGGTACAGTGGGTGATGTTTTATAACTCTGTCCGAAGACAAAGGATTCTGCTTATCTTCAGGCCACATGGAAGCCATGTGGCTTAGGCTTTTAGCTTGTGTGGTAGGCCACAATTTTAATACTTGAGAACTGGTATTTGCCCCAACAATGGCCTCCCGCGCCCCTAAAATGGTGGCTGGTTGTAGACGCCTGCCAAAACGGTTCTTGGCCCATTTCTCAGCCGTGCCAAAATCTGCCTCATTAAAAGAATCAATAAAGACAATAGAGGCCCCAGTTGATTGGAGATGTAGTCTTGGAAGTGTCCGCCAGAAGCTGTCTCTACGGAGGGCCGCAAATCGGTTCTGTGTGTTGGTGATGCTCCCATGTGGCCGGGTGGAGGTCTGTCTCTCAGGGTTCGGGGTGTGCTCACCTTTTCGTTGTTTCCCTCGGTTCGCCATTCACGCCAGTGACGGGCCTCTTTTTCCTCGGGATTTAAAAAGTGTTGTTCCACACGGTAATAAAGCAGTTTTTGTAAGATAATAAAAAGCTTAAAAACACCTTAAAAACACACAGAAAAACCGAAGGTTTTGGCTTGAAAAAAGTTAAGAAAAAACCATAAAATAATTTAATAAAATGGTATAATAATTAAATAACTTTAAAACCATAAAATGCGGCCCTTGTGTATTAAAAATCAGAGTCCTAACGTTTCGCAACTAGTGCTTCATCAGAGGATTCTGACAGCTCTGGCTTCCACTTCCTTAAATGTCATTTCACATGTGACTCTGGGTGGTGTCCCGTTCCCATTGGTCCATGTCATTTGGGTCACCGCCCCCCAAGGAAATAAAACAAAGTGATAAGAAGATACAAAAAATAAAATGAGATTAAAATACTACACATAGTTAAAATACATCAGACAACTCCTGGGTTAGGGTTAGGTAGAGTTTGAATGTACTTATAGTTGCCCTGAGCACTTGTGGTGCGCTGGCGCACGGAGATCAGCAATTCCAGAAAAAAAACACTTCCCTACTCGTAAGAGCCCATGTTCAACTCCCGCAAGAAAAAACAAATACAACTATAATTAATCAACCTATAGAGATCAATCAGAATAAGGAAATATACAAAAAAACATACATAACACAATATAATAATCAACAGAAACAATTCAATGCCCAGGAGTGGTAGGCGATTCATTGGGGGTT
This sequence comes from Genypterus blacodes, assembly GCF_046128005.1. Classification (NCBI taxonomy): domain Eukaryota; kingdom Metazoa; phylum Chordata; class Actinopteri; order Ophidiiformes; family Ophidiidae; genus Genypterus; species Genypterus blacodes. The sequence continues at coordinate 35,283 of NW_027467034.1, read as the reverse complement.
GGTGACTCTCTTTGATGGGATGGGGGGTTACTTCCTCTCCTTCCCCCTGGTTCAAATAAGTGCTCTGTTTTCAATCCGTCAATAAGTGCCCAAACCATGCAATAATATATGTAAACACAAAAAAAATAAATTGAAAGAAAATTTAATAAAAAAGGAAAAAAAACATTGAATACATTACAGATATAATTAGACAAACATAAATAATATGACGGAGATCAAAAAACAGAAAGAAGTGCTTGAACCTTACCCCCTCCCTTCCTGTATTTCACCAGTACCACCCCCACCACCATTAGAAAATAATAATAAATAAAGTTGTAAATAATAATGATATGTAAATAATAAATAGTAATAATAGTAACAAATTAGAAAAAACTATTAATAATAATAATGATAATAATAATAAATTGAATTATAATAATCATCAATAAACAAAGCATGCTAGAAAGACAAAGTAAATTGATGATCACCTGGCATCTGTGGACAAAAAAAAGAAGAGGAAGAAACAGAATAAAGAAAAAGGAAAAAAGAAAAAGCAAAAATGAACCTGGGCCCTCCCCTTTCCGGGTGAGCTCTTTCCGGATTGTTCTGGACTTATGGTCGGTCTACGGTGGCTACAATCCGAGAGTGCAGTGTTGAAGAAGGGGAAGAAAGAAGAAAAACAGTTTAAATACAGGGGGGGGTTTTGTTTTAGATAACTTAAAACGTTAATTAAATACTTGATTAAGCAACTTAAATCCTGTTGGTAATCTGGTCTGCAATCTAAGCATCCAGATCCTTTCCCTTCTCCTACCGTCGCTCCAGGTGATATCTGTTTGCAAACCGTAAATAATAAGGCACTGGGGGCCTTGTTCTGTGAAATGTTGTACTAGTGGGGTGTCCTTATTATTATATTTGATGTTGTACAGATGTTGTTTCAGTCTATTGGGTAAACTATTCTTTGTTTGCCCGATGTATCTTCTGGAGCAATGGGTGCATTGAATGCAATAGACCACATTGCTCGTCTGGAGTTGTAATTCATCTGTATTAAACCCCACCCCCCTCCCCCTAACATGTGTTACCCTTCTGAAATGTCGTGATTCAAGAGGAGTTGCTGTTTCCGGGACTCTTGACATTCTGGAAGATGTCAATAAATCCCTCAGGTTCTTATTTCTCCTGTGGGCGGAGATCAGTTTGTAATTCTGTAAGGGATTAGAGTTAGATGTAGTGATATGATTGCTGTTGTGCGTGCAAGACGTTTGTGTAGCACTGGCACACGGTGGTCTACTAAAATAGAGCTAGATTCTGTAAAAGTACTGCTCCCTCCCTAGTGAGAGCCCGGGTTAGGGTTAGAGTTAGGGTTAGGTATGGTGATGTGATTGCTGTTGTACGTGCAAGACGTTTGTGTAGCACTGGCACACAGTGGTCTACTAAAATAGAGCTAGATTCTGTAAAAGTACCGCTCCCTTCCTAGTGAGAGCCCGGGTTCAAACCAAAGTGACAGGTAAAAGTATAATAATAGATGGCATAAATAAATACTTATGTATATACAAGTAAAATAAATAATAATGGTAAGATAATAAAAAATAAATAAATACATAAATAAATAACATAGTTAGAAGTATATACACACACACACATATATATATATATAGAGAGAGAGAGGTAATTAATAAATATAAGAGATAACATAAAAACATGCAATTGTAAAATGATAAGAGAGTTAGGATAAATTAGTTAAAATCGGCGGTAAAAGTTGGAGTAGTTAGGGTTAGATTAGGGTCAAGGGTCAGGGTTAGGGTTAGGGTTAGGGTTAGGGTTAGGTTGGACCATAAATGATTGTAATGTTGAAAGTAAAAAATCCAACCGGTTATTGTAATGGGATTTCAAAATTTGTAAGTTCTCTCTCATCCAATTATCTGTATTTGTTTCAACCAAAGCCAATGTGTCGTTGGTGGGGCAAGCGGGCTTGATGAAACTAGTAACCCGTTTAGCCCCTCGATACATCCCTGGGGGAAAGGTTTTTTCAGTTATGCATTTGGCAATGATTCCCTCATGGTGCGTGGTCTGTATAATCTTAAAAAATGTCCTAACAAAAACAGGATTAGATATTCTGGTGGTGATCGGTGGGGGGGCGGTGGCCGGCGGACGCACAGTGGTCGCCTTCCTGGGCTCTGGAGTACCTGGAACCGGTTCCTCGTCTGGGCCATCGTGGAGGGATCGTCTGGTGGATGCTCTCTTGTTGTGGGTGTGTGGTGTTCTCACCTTAAAGCTGCTGCTGGTGCTGTGTGGCTCCACTCAGTGTTGTTTAGGCAGCAAGGGAAGAACAAAAATAACTAAAGAGTTTTGGTCTCCATGGCTCTGGCAAGGGTTAGGTTGGACCATAAATGTTCTTAGAGTTGCCATTGCACTTGTGGGGCGCTGGCACACAGAGACCATCACCCAACCCAAAAAAAAACCCCAGTATACCAAACCGCCAGTGCCCAGGCTCGAACCCAAGGAAGGGAAAAGAAAAAACAAATCCATACAAAAATTATATTTCAAACCCCAAAGAAAATTATTATTTAGAATACATAACATAAATATCAGAATATAAACCATAAGAATGTAACAAAAAAAAGAAATCATTATATAAGTGCTGTGGAGTGGTGGGGAGGTACATTGGGGACCGTGCAGGATGGGGGTGACTCACCACATTTCTCTCCCAGGCTAACCCTAACCCTAGTCCATGATTTTTAGCTTCCTATTAAATCTGTGGACGTCCCGCACGAGATCCCCCCTGTGTCTCGGAACTGTGGCAGGAATGAAAGTTAACCCCTTCAACAGCAGCTCCTCCTCTGGGCCCGAAAGGAGAAAATTTGTTGTTAAGTTTATTATGTTGATGCGTGGGGCCGGTGGGCCCCGACGCTTCTCCATCAGACCCAGTTTTTTATTTGATGGAGCCAGTACTTAAAAATGCTCTCAGCCGTAGCCCGGGTCCAGTGGATTAAATCGGAGCCCACCCGGAAGCGCAGCCTGCTAAGATCGTTCAGGTACTTGTAGTGATCAATAATAAAGTTGTTAAGGGTGTCAAGGTTTTCTTGTTGGTCAGTCGGCAGAGAATCCGAAAAGTCGATTATGGGGATGTGGACGGAGGCATTGGGGAAGATCCTTTTCGCTGTTCTCCAGAGGCCTTGGAGTTGTTTTATTGCCGTTTTTTGTGGATGTTGTTCCCTATTGTTAATACCGGCTGAAATAATGACATGTACTATGTGTGGGTGTGGTTAGGGTTGGGGTTAGAGTTAGGGTTAGAGTTAGGTGGGTAATTAATGTTCTTTTAGTTGCCAGTAGCACTTAAGGTGCGCTGCCGCACGGAGATCAACCCTAACCCTAACATAGATATAATTGGACAAGCATAAATAATACAACAGATATATTGGACGAGCATAAATAATATAACGGATGTAAGAAACAGAAATAAGTGCTTAAACCTGAGTTGTTGAAAGGCTATCACCCCACCTCTCCCTTCCCACACCCCACCAGTATTCCCCCACCCTTAGAAAATAATAATAATAATAGAAATAAAACAAATAGTAATAATAATAAGGTTGTGAATTTATAATAATATGAAAATAATATTATAAATAATAATAATAATAATAATAAATTAGAAAAACAGTACATAACAGTAATAATGAAAATAATGATAATAATAGTTATAATAATGGGATTAATTGTAACAACCCTCATTAAGGAAACATGCACAAACAAAGTAAATGATTGATTACCTGATGTTTGTGGATAAAGGAGAAACAAAAAAAGGGGGGGGGGGAAATGAACCTGAGCCTAACCTACAGTAGCTACAATTAGAGCGTAATGATGTTGGAGAAGAGGGGGAAGGAAGAGAAAAGGGGAAAAAATTGATGTTTAATTATAGGGGAAAAAGGGGGGGGGGGGGGGGGGGTTTAGACAACATAAAACGTTAGTTAAATCATTAATTAAATAACATTGAATCCCGTTGGTGATTTGGTTTGAAGTCTGTGTATCCAGATTCTCTCCCCTTCCTTCTCTGTTTGTCGTTCCAGGTTATGTTTGTTTCCAGTCCATAAATGATGAGGCACTGGGGGCCTTCAACTGAAAAATGTGCTACTAGGGGGGTGTCTTTGTTATTGTATTTGATGTTATATAAATGTTGTCTGAGTCTATTGAGAAGGCTGTTTCTGGTTTCTCCAATGTATCTTTTTGAGCAATGGGTGCACTGGATGCAGTACACCACATTTGTTGTCGAAAGTTGTACTTGATCTGTGTTGAAACCTACCCCCCTCCCCCTCACGTGTACCACCCCTCTGAAATGTTGTATTTCTAGAGGAGTTGCTGTTTCGGGGACTCTTGATAGTCTGGAGGATATAAGTAGGTCCCTGAGGTTCTTGTTTCTCCTGTATGCGGTTGTAACCCTAACCAGTTTGTATTTCTGTAGGGGTTGATGAGATGCCTGGGCTTGTGTGAATGCTTCTTTGAAGTGTTTATGTATGTTAATATTGCAGGTACTGTAGGTGGTGATGATGGGGATGACATCCTTGGAATCCGGGATTATTTAATTTTAGATATTTTTTATCATTCAGTTGTCTATAGCCCTCCCACAAATATTGCTGTCTATCAAGAATAACAACTACACTGCCCTTATCTACAGGTTTGAGAACTATCTGTCTGTCATTCTGGAGCTCCAATAAGGCCTCTCTTTCTCCCTCAGTGATGTTAGGGGATTCAGAGCGTGAGACAAAATGTCTGCTAAAGGCCTTGGTGTCCTTCTCTATCAGTGACACCACATCCAGGGACAGTGCCGCCTTGGGGGGTGTCCAGCTGGATTTTTTAATAAATGGGAGGGGAGGAGAGGTTTTATCATTTTCAAAATAGGAGGTAAGTTTTATTCAAACCCAAATTAAACGACATTAAAGCCCAATGGTGACATAGTTTGCAATCTGAAAATCCAGATTCTTTCTCTCCTCCTTCTCTGCTTCTCGTTCCAAATGATGTTACTTTCCAATCCATAAATAATGAGACACTGGGGGCCTTGTTGTACAAATTGGGTTACCAGGGGGGTGTCTTTATTGTTGTACTTGATGTTATAAAGATGTTGTTTTAGTCTGGCCAATAGGCTGTTTCTAGTCTCTCCGATGTATCTTTGCTGACAGTGTGTGCATTGGATACAATACACCATGTTCCTAGTCAGGAGTTGGACCCTATCTATGTTAAAGCCCACCCCCCTGCCCCCTACGTGTGTTACCTGTCGGAAATGTTGTGTCTCAGGAGGGGCTGCTAAAAGATGGAATAAAACTGTGGAATAAAAGGAGAATTAAGAGGAGGGGATAAGAACATAAAACCTCGTAAACGACTAAAACCCAACGTAAAAGAATGTATAAATACTTAGATTAGGTTAAAACCGGCTAAAATATAAATAACGTAAATAAAATATAAATAATTAAATGACGTTAAAACCGGCTGGCATCTTTGTTCTCAGCCTCCTGATCCACACTCTCTCTCTTCTTTTGCGTGTGCCGTCGTTCCACAAAATGCTGCTCTCCAGGCCAAAGAAAGTTAAAAACTGGATGCCGTGAGTGTAAAAGTGGTGCACTAGGGGAGTGTCTTTGTTATTGTGTAAAATGTTGCTCTTGTGTTGTTTTATTCTAATAAAAAGTGCGTTCTTCGTTTCCCCCACATATCTTTTAAAACAATGTCTGCATTCGATGCAGTAAACAATGTTTTTTGTTGTGACGTTAAAAGGATCCAGTATAAAACACACTCCTCCCCCCAACACATGATCGACCCTCCTGAATCCACTTGTTTGGGGAGGAGCCGCTGTTTCAGGGGCCGCCCGGAGTCCCGAAGAAACAAGTAAATCTTTAAGGTTTTTGTTTCTCCGGAACGCCGAGACGAGCTTATATTGCCGGAGAGGGGGGTGGGTGGATTGTGAGTGTGTGAATGCGTGTCTAAGTTTGCGGTGAATGTTAATGTTGCATGCCGAATAAGTGGTAATGATGGGGATGATCCGGACGGCATCCCCGGGGTCCGGGCTCGGTAGGGGGTGGGGGGCCGGTGGGGGTGGGTTAAGGTTAGGGTTAGGGGAGGGAAAGAGGTTAAGGTTAGGGTCGTGTGGAGGGCTCAGGATAGGAAGTGGAGTGGGTGGTGTCGACGGAGGGGAGTGAGTGGAGGGGGTTTTGGCCGAGTCCCTCGCCGTGAGGTACCGGAGAGTGTCGGATTTAATTTGACGGAGGAGTCGTTTTGAATAGTGACGACACCTTAGTGCCTGGAACAGAACTGATGTGGCGTGATGGAAATGTTCTATGTGGGTGCATAATCTATAAAATCGTATCAGTTGTGATTTAATTAAGCCGGTGAATGTGTGTTTTGGGTGAAAGCTGTGTTTGTGAAGGAGACTATGTGTATCTGTGTCTTTAAAGTATACTTTGGTGTGGATGATCTTCGTGTTGTCGTTCTGTTCCAGGCAAAAAAGTGTCGTGTCCAGGAAGTTAACAGTGAGGGGGTCTGAGGTGTGTTTTATGGAGATGTTGGGGTGGTGAGTATTGGCCTGGTGGATGAAATCGGCGAAGGACTCGGGCCCGTGGTCCCAGATCCCGAAGATGTCGTCCAGATATCTGAGGTACAGGCGGGGGCGGAGGCTGCAGCTCGACAGGAGAGTCCGTTCCCACTCCGCCAGATATAAGTTTGCGTAGGAGGGGGCGAACCTTTTTCCCATGGCCGTGCCGGACACCTGCAGGAAACGTCGGTCCCCAAAAACGAAATCGTTCCGGGAGAGACCGAGCTCCAGCAGGGCCAGCACGGCCTCGTCGTGGCGGAGCGGGTCAGGGTGTCTCCCGAAGGCTTGACGGACAGCCTCTAGCCCCCGCACTGCGTCGATGTTTGTGTATAGTGCATCTATGTCAATTGTGAATAAAAATGAGTGTTGAGGCATGACTATGTGTTTGACTTTACTTATGAAGTGATATGTGTCCTGTATGTAACTATCATGTGTGAGTGAGATGGGTTGCAGAAAGGAGTCTATGTACTGTGCGATGTTATAGGACTCGCTGCCACAGTCCGAGACGATAGGTCTCCCCGGGGGAACCTCGTGAGGAACAGTCCACTCAGCTGGGTCTTTGTGGATTTTGGGGAGGAGGTAAAACAGACGGTCACGTGGTGTGTCCGGGTGAAGTAGGAAGTTGTGCTGTTTCCTGGTGATGAAATTGCCGGCCAACAAGGAGTCCACAACTTCTTTGATCATGTATTTGGTGTGTGTCTGTAGTGAGTGTGTTATAGGAATGTAGTGTTGTGTGTTTTCTAATTGTCTGTGTGCTTCCTGTATGTATTGGGACTTGTCCATGATCACTATGCAGGACCCCTTGTCAGCCGGTTTGATAATGATGTCCGGGTTATTGCTGAGTGATTTTATTGCGGTTTTCTGAGCGGGAGTGAGGTTTGATTTTGGTACTATTTGGCCAAGAGGATGACTGTGTAGAATTTGTTTGTTATGTGTAATGAGTTTATTAATTGGTGATGATATCTGTGTCTGTAGCGGCTCCCACTGTGATGGGAGCGTGAATGGTTTGTGTTGGTAGTCATCCTCGTAGTCAAAGTAGTCCATGATTTTTAGCTTCCTGTTAAATCTGTGGACGTCCCGCACGAGATCCCCCCTGTGTCTCGGAACTGCGGCAGGAATGAAAGTTAACCCCTTCAACAGCAGCTCCTCCTCTGGGCCTGAAAGGAGAAAATTTTTTGTAAGGTTTACTATGTTGGTGCGTGGGGCCAGTGGGCCCCGACGCTTCTCCATCAGACCCAGTTTTTTATTTGATGGAGCCAGTACTTAAAAATGCTCTCAGCCGTAGCCCGGGTCCAGTGGATTAAATCGGAGCCCACCCGGAAGCGCAGCCTGCTCAGATCATTGAGGTATTTATAGTGGTCAATGATAAAGTTATTTAACGTAGTGAGGTTTTCCTGATGGTCGGTGGGCAGAGCATCCGAGAAGTTGATTATGGGGATGTGGACGGAGGCATTGGGGAAGATTTTCTTCGCTGTTCTCCAGAGGCCTTGGAGCTGTTTTATTGCTGTTTTTTGTGGATGTTGTTCCCTGTTGTTAATGCCGGCTGAAATAATGACATGTTCTATGTGTGGGTGTGGTTTTAACTTGAGTAAAATTTTGTCTATGTGTATGAATTTAGCGCCCGGAAAACTGTCTATCTGAATGCCTGTATGTACTATGTGTTCGGGGATCAATGAAAGATTGGAATCCCCGATAATGAGTGTTGGATGTGTGATATCTAAGTGCCAGTCAGTGTATTTGCGTGTAGTGTGTATATGTTTGGTAATTCTATGTGGCTGTGTATTACTGGTGAGTGGTGATTGTGGTGGTGATGATGGTTCGGGAGTTGAAGAGGGCTCAGAGTGGGTTGTTTCAGAGATGAAAATAATTTCCTCGTTTGGCCCTCTCATCACTTTCTGCCCTCTCTCCCTTACCGTGATGTGTGGTGGTGGATTACGTGAGGAGTGAGGGATCGGGTCCCGTGCGGAGGCGCAGGCCCCGGGGATGTCAGGTGAAGAGTCCACAACCACATCATTGAGTTTTGATGTTCGCTTGCGGGGCCAAGTCGGTGGTTGTGGACTCGCATGCAACGTGGTTGCTGCTGTTAAAGTGCATGTTGCCTGCGCCTCTGGTGTGGCTGTGCGTGGTGCAGTGATGAGTGGTGGAAAGGCCTCTGGAGAAACAGCTGCCTCTCTTCCACAGGCTGCTAGGGTATCTATAGGAGGGGAGGCAGTACGGTTAAAAACAAGGGGCGGACTATGGCAAGGCATATTATTAACAGTTAAAATATTTTCCAGGGCACACAAGATGGCCTCCCGTGCCCCTAAAATGGTGGCTGGCTGTAGGCGCCTGCCAAACCGATTTCTGGCCCATTTCTCTGCCGTGCCAAAATCCGCCTCGTTAAAAGAATCCAGCTCCGACAATAAAAGCCCCAGTTGTACATCATAATGTTCGTTTAAAATACGCATGTTTTCCCTCATCCAAGCCATTGTATTACTTTCCACTGCCGCCAGGGTTTCTGCGGTGGGACAGGCCGGTTTAACAAAGTTGGTTAGTTTGACTGCCTTCCTGTACATCCCTGGGGGAAAGCTGTTGTTAAAAATACAGTTAGAAATGATCCCCTTGTGGTGTGTCGTCTGAATGATCTTAAAACATTTCCTAATAAAAGTGGGGTTGCCGGCGGTGACCGGGGAAGTTTCCGCCAGAGGCTGCCTCTCCGGACTGCGGAGGGCCGCAAATCGGTTCTGTGTGGTGATGTTTCCATGTGGTCGGGTGGAGGTCCGTCTCTCGGGGTGCGGGGTGCGCTCACCTTTTGGTTGTTTTCCCCGGTACGCCATTCACGTCAGCGACGGGCCTCCTTTCTCGGTTGTTAAAAGTGTAAATCCACACGGTAAAACAGCAGTTTTTTTGTAAGAAGAATAAAAAAGCTTAAAAACAGCTTAAAAACACAAAGAACCGAAGGTTTTGTCTTTAAAAAAAGTTAAGAAATAAAACCATAAAACCATAAAATAATAAATTAATAAAATGGTAAAATAATTAAATAACTTTAAAACCATAAAATGCGGCCCTTCTGTAAAAAAATCGGAGTCCTAACGTTTCGCGTGTAGCTTCATCAGAGGATTCTGGCAGCTCTGGCTTCCACTTCCTTAAATGTAGTTACCCATGTGACACTGGGTGGTGTCTCGTTCCCATAGGTCCATGTCATTCGGTCACCGCCCCCCAAGGAAATAAAACAATAAAATAATAATAAAATGCACAAAATAAAATGAGATAAAATACTGTGCAAGTTAAAACACATCAGACAACACCTGGGTGGGGATCGACCCAGGGATGCAAGGAGGCAGTCTCCTGTCCGTTGCCACTGCGCTGTGGTGTTCCTGGCGGCTGTGGAGAAGGAAGTGCCTGGAGAGGGGGGGCAAAGGTAAAAACAGACCACCGTGGCTCTGGCAAGGTTAGGTTGAGTGGTGTGAATGCTTTAGGTGCGTACAGGACGTTTGTGCAGCACTGGCACACGGTGGTCTACTAAAATAGAGCTGGATTCCGTAAAATTACTGCTCCCGCCCCAGTGAGAGCCCGGGTTCAAAGCAAAGTGACAGGTAAAAACAGAATAATAAATGGCATAAATAAATACCTATGTGTAATATAAATAAATTAAATAACGAAATATAGTATAAAATAAATAAATATATAAATAAATAACATAATTAAAAGAATATATATATATATGTGCTTTGCACACACACACACACCCACATACATATATAAAGAGAAGTGAATAGATAAATAAATACATATATAAATATAAATAAAAGTAGAATATAAAACCATGCAATTGTAAAAGAATAGTAGGATAAATTAGCTAAAATCAGCGGTAAAAAATCGGAGTAGTCCGACCCTGCGAATGAGTGGGTGGTGGACCCTTCCTCCAGGCATAAGTGCTGTTCTGTCTGTGTAAAAGTGCTTCATGCAAATAAGAAATAAAATACATAGTAAAACAGGTACTGATAAAATATAAGAAATAAAGGAAATAAATAGATAATATAAAGAAAAGGTTAAATAAACAGGCATATACAGTATAAAAGCACAGACAGATAAAATAAGTGCTGCCTGGGGGCGTAAAAAGTACCATCATCTCTTCTCAACGTCGTGTTTCCCCTCCCCTCCCACTGATCTAAGTAAAAAGTCCTAAAATCCTCCCCATAAGTTAATTAATAAATAAATAAGTAATAATATAAGGAGTAAAAAACATGCTCATAAGATATATACATACACAGATAAATAAATAAGGTGCCATTATTATTCTTGTAAAAGAGGTGGGGGTGATTTAAAATGTTCTGTGTCTCTTAATGGTTAAAAATTTAAATAAATAAATAAATAAAAAAGTAATTTATAGATGTTAAAATAAATAAATATGAAAAACCGATTAAGAGACACAATCTGAGTTCAATAAAATGAAAAACAGACTAGTAAAACAATTAAAATGAACCCGGGCTCCCTCCCTTTTCTTCCGGGGGGTCCGTCATCGCGGTCACGCGCGCGGTCGGCCAGTCGTTTAGATTTGTTATTTTTGTTTTCATCCCTGGGCGGGGTTTGAACCTGTGCCGACCGCGCACTAGCTCTGGGAGCTTTCCACTGGGCCACGGCGGCCGGAGCTATCCATGGTACTTAAAAAATGCCTTATAAGGTTTTGTGAATCCAGGCATCTAAAAGCTGTTAAAAGGGAATAAAAGGGAATAAAACTGGTGGATAAAAGCTGGCTCCATCTGTGGATCAGGAAGGTCATGTCAGAGGGAGTAAAACAACAAAGAAATAAAACTAATAGCACTGGAGAGCAGCATCTAAAAGATGGAATAAAACTGTGGAATAAAAAAGAGATTGAGAGGAGGTAAAAAGAACATAAAACATCGTAAACGACTAAAACCCAACGTAAAAGAATGTATAAATACTTAAATAAGGTTAAAACCGGCTAAAATATAAATAACGTAAATAAAATATAAATAATTAAATGACGTTAAAACCGGCTGGCATCTTTGTTCTCAGCCTCCTAATCCACACTCTCTCTCTTCTCTTGCGTGTGCCGTCGCTCCACAGGATGCTGCTCTCCAGGCCAAAGAAAGTTAAAAACTGGATTCCGTGAGTATAAAAGTGGTGCACTAGGGGAGTGTCTTTATTATTGTGTGTGATGTTGTTCTTGTGTTGCTTTATTCTGATAAAAAGTGCATTCTTTGTTTCCCCCACATATCTTTTAAAACAATGTTTGCATTCAATGCAGTAAACGATGTTTTTGGTTGTGATGTTAAAAGGATCCAGTATAAAACACACTCCTCCCCCCAACACATGATCGACCCTCCTGAATCCACTTGTTTGGGGAGGAGCCGCTGTTTCAGGGGCCGCCCGGAGTCCCGAAGAAACAAGTAAATCTTTTAGGTTCTTGTTTCTCCGGAACGCCGAGACGAGTTTATATTGCCGGAGAGGGGGGTGGGTGGATTGTGAGTGTGTGAATGCGTGTCTAAGTTTGCGGTGAATGTTAATGTTGCATGCCGAATAAGTGGTAATGATGGGGATGATCCGGACGGCATCCCCGGGGTCCGGGCTCGGTAGGGGGTGGGGGGCCGGTGGGGGTGGGTTAAGGTTAGGGTTAGGGGAGGGAAAGAGGTTAAGGTTAGGGTCGTGTGGAGGGCTCAGGATAGGAAGTGGAGTGGGTGGTGTCGACAGAGGGGAGTGAGTGGAGGGGGTTTGGGCCGAGTCCTTCGCCGTGAGGTACCGGAGAGTGTCTGATTTAATTTGACGGAGGAGTCGTTTTGAATAGTGGCGACACCTTAGTGCCTGGAACAGAACTGAAGTGGCGTGATGGAAATGTTCTATGTGGGTGCATAATCTATAAAATCGTATCAGTTGTGATTTAATTAAGCCGGTGAATGTGTGTTTTGGGTGAAAGCTGTGTTTGTGAAGGAGACTATGTGTATCTGTGTCTTTAAAGTATACTTTGGTGTGGATGATCTTCGTGTTGTCGTTCTGTTCCAGGCAAAAAAGTGTCGTGTCCAGGAAGTTAACGGTGAGGGGGTCTGAGGTGTGTTTTATGGAGATGTTGGGGTGGTGAGTATTGGCCTGGTGGATGAAATCGGCGAAGGACTCGGGCCCGTGGTCCCAGATCCCGAAGATGTCGTCCAGATATCTGAGGTACAGGCGGGGGCGGAGGCTGCAGCTCGACAGGAGAGTCCGTTCCCACTCCGCCAGATATAAGTTGGCGTAGGAGGGGGCGAACCTTTTTCCCATGGCCGTGCCGGACACCTGCAGGAAACGTCGGTCCCCAAAAACGAAATCGTTCCGGGAGAGACCGAGCTCCAGCAGGGCCAGCACGGCCTCATCATGGCGGAGCGGGTCAGGGTGTCTCCTGAAGGCTTGACGGACAGCCTCCAGCCCCCGCACTGCATCGATGTTTGTGTATAGTGCATCTATGTCAATTGTAAATAAAAATGAGTGTTGAGGCATGACTATGTGTTTGACTTTACTTATGAAGTGATATGTGTCCTGTATGTAACTATCATGTGTGAGTGAGATGGGTTGCAGGAAGGAGTCTATATATTGCGCAACATTGTAAGATTCACTGCCACAGTCCGAGACGATAGGTCTCCCCGGGGGAACCTCGTGAGGAACAGTCCACTCAGCTGGGTTTTTGTGGATTTTGGGGAGGAGGTAAAACAGACGGTCACGTGGTGTGTCCGGGTGAAGCAGGAAGTTATGCTGTTTCCTGGTGATGAAATTGCCGGCCAACAAGGAGTCCACAACTTCTTTGATCATGTATTTGGTGTGTGTCTGTAGTGAGTGTGTTATAGGAATGTAGTGTTGTGTGTTTTCTAATTGTCTGTGTGCTTCCTGTATGTATTGGGACTTGTCCATGATCACTATGCAGGACCCCTTGTCAGCCGGTTTGATAATGATGTCCGGGTTATTGCTGAGTGATTTTATTGCGGTTTTCTGAGCGGGAGTGAGGTTTGATTTTGGTACTATTTGGCCAAGAGGATGACTATGTAGAATTTGTTTGTTATGTGTAATGAGTTTATTAATTGGTGATGATATCTGTGTCTGTAGCGGCTCCCACTGTGATGGGAGCGTGAATGGTTTGTGTTGGTAGTCATCCTCGTAGTCAAAGTAGTCCATGATTTTTAGCTTCCTGTTAAATCTGTGGACGTCCCGCACGAGATCCCCCCTGTGTCTCGGAACTGCGGCAGGAATGAAGGTTAACCCCTTCAACAGCAGCTCCTCCTCTGGGCCCGAAAGGAGAAAATGTTTTGTTAGATTTACTATGTTGGTGCGTGGGGCCAGTGGGCCCCGACGCTTCTCCATCAGACCCAGTTTTTTATTTGATGGAGCCAGTACTTAAAAATGCTCTCAGCCGTAGCCCGGGTCCAGTGGATTAAATCGGAGCCCACCCGGAAGCGCAGCCTGCTCAGATCATTGAGGTATTTATAGTGGGCAATGATGAACTTGTTTAATGTAGTGAGGTTTTCCTGATGGTCGGTGGGCAGAGCATCCGAAAAGTTGATTATGGGGATGTGGACGGAGGCATTGGGGAAGATTTTCTTCGCTGTTCTCCAGAGGCCTTGAAGCTGTTTTATTGCTGTTTTTTGTGGATGTTGTTCCCTGTTGTTAATGCCGGCTGAAATAATGACATGTTCTATGTGTGGGTGTGGTTTTAACTTGAGTAAAATTTTGTCTATGTGTATGAATTTAGCGCCCGGAAAACTGTCTATCTGAATGCCTGTATGTACTATGTGTTCGGGGATCAATGAAAGATTGGAATCCCCGATAATGAGTGTTGGATGTGTGATATCTAAGTGCCAGTCAGTGTATTTGCGTGTAGTGTGTATATGTTTGGTAAATCTATGTGGCTGTGTATTACTGGTGAGTGGTGATTGTGGTGGTGATGATGGTTCGGGAGTTGAAGAGGGCTCAGAGTGGGTTGTTTCAGAGATGAAAGTAATTTCCTCGTTTGGCCCTCTCATCACTTTCTGCCCTCTCTCCCTTACCGTGATGTGTGGTGGTGGATTACGTGAGGAGTGAGGGATCGGGTCCCGTGCGGAGGCGCAGGCCCCTGGGATGTCAGGTGAAGAGTCCACAACCACATGATTGAGTTTTGATGTTCGCTTGCGGGGCCAAGTCGGTGGTTGTGGACTCGCATGCAACGTGGTTGCTGCTGTTAAAGTGCATGTTGCCTGCGCCTCTGGTGTGGCTGTGCGTGGTGCAGTGATGAGTGGTGGAAAGGCCTCTGGAGAAACAGCTGCCTCTCGTCCACAGGCTGCTAGGGAATCTATAGGAGGGGAGGCAGTACGGTTAAAAACAAGGGGCGGACTATGGCAAGGCATATTATTAACAGTTAAAACATTTTCCAGGGCACACAAGATGGCCTCCCGTGCCCCTAAAATGGTGGCTGGCTGTAGGCGCCTGCCAAACCGATTTCGGGCCCATTTTTCTGCCGTGCCAAAATCCGCCTCGTTAAAAGAATCCAGCCCCGACAATAAAAGCCCCAGTTGTACATGATAATGTTCGTTTAAAATACGCATGTTTTCCCTCATCCAGGCCATTGTATTACTTTCCACTGCCGCCAGGGTTTCTGCGGTGGGACAGGCCGGTTTTACAAAGTTTGTTAGTTTGACTGCCTTCCTGTACATCCCTGGGGGAAAGCTGTTGTTAAAAATGCAGTTAGAAATGATCCCCTTGTGGTGTGTTGTCTGAATGATCTTAAAACATTTCCTAATAAAAGTGGGGTTGCCGGCGGTGACCGGGGAAGTTTCCGCCAGAGGCTGCCTCTCCGGACTGCGGAGGGCCGCAAATCGGTTCTGTGTGGTGATGTTTCCATGTGGCCGGGTGGAGGTCCGTCTCTCGGGGTGCGGGGTGCGCTCACCTTTTTGTTGTTTTCCCCGATACGCCATTCACGTCAGCGACGGGCCTCCTTTCTCGGTTGTTAAAAGTGTAAATCCACACGGTAAAACAGCAGTTTTTTTGTAAGAAGAATAAA
Organism: Genypterus blacodes; assembly: GCF_046128005.1. NCBI lineage: Eukaryota > Metazoa > Chordata > Actinopteri > Ophidiiformes > Ophidiidae > Genypterus > Genypterus blacodes. Next base: position 19,735 of record NW_027467034.1, on the reverse strand, counting down.
AAAGCTTAAAAACAGCTTAAAAACACAAAGAACCGAAGGTTTTGTCTTTAAAAAAAGGGTTAGGGTTAGGGTTAGGGTTAGGGTTAGGGTTAGAGTTAGAGTTAGGGTTAGGGTTAGGGTTAGGGTTAGGGTTAGGTTAGGGTTAGGGTTAGGGTTAGGGTTAGAGTTAGGGTTAGAGTTAGGGTTAGGGTTAGGGTTAGGGTTAGGGTTAGGGTTAGAGGGTTAGGGTTAGGGTTAGGGTTAGGGTTAGGGTTAGGGTTAGAGTTAGGGTTAGGGTTAGGGTTAGGGTTAGGGTTAGAGTTAGGGTTAGGGTTAGGGTTAGGGTTAGAGTTAGGGTTAGGGTTAGGGTTAGAGTTAGGGTTAGAGTTAGGGTTAGAGTTAGGGTTAGGGTTGGGGTTGGGGTTGGGGGCAATGATGAGATAAACATCTCATCATCACCCAGAGCACGGGCCATCCATACTGCACAAGTCCAGAACAAGAACCTACCTCTCATTAAGGCCTGATGGCCATAATGTGGAGAGTTGGAAGATCCATATGCTCTCCTGCCTCCTTCTCTGCGGTACAGGCCAGTGTAGGCTTTGCTGTAAAACAGAGAAAGAAGCAAAACTCCAACCATGCGAGTGCAGGTGAAGGATTACATTAAGCACCAGTCAAACAGTTTTCTGGCTTGGATGGGAATAAGGGAGGGTGTTAATATAGGAGTCATAAACTCCTCTTCAAAGGAATGCAGGCCTGCTATTCCTGTCCTCCTCTCCTGCTCATCCATCCATGCCATGAGGTCACCATGCCGTGTCGATGTCTCCCATTGTGTCCCTAATACACAATATTCAGACTCCTGAGGGGGGGACGGGGCCCACCAGTCACGCTCATCACACTCATCAACTGTGTCAGATACACTAACATCTGTTTCGTCACAGGATGGCAGCGGTGATCCGGGTTGGGATTCACCTGATGAGTGACTGTGATAAATTTGGGCAGTGGCAGGTGCCGTGTTCATACTCACCCCTGATGTTGATGGAAAAGAGGGAGGGGTCACCTGCGACACATCAGGGTCCTCAGTCACTCCAAGTCGGAAATGGAGTGTTCCCTCTACTTCATCCAGGGTTTGGGGGAGCAGTCTTCTTCCCAGGCTGCATCTTGCCCACTTGATGGCCACCAGCCAAGGAGCCTGCCAATCATCAGCACATAAACTGTTCAATTTGGCCAGTTCTAATTTAAGGCTGTCCTCATAATGATCCCTAAGAATGATCATTGTATTGAGGGCCCAGAATCGTGCATTGCCCTCTATTAGTGATAATGTGGTAGCAGTGGGAGATGCAGGCTTGATAATGCCACAAAGATGATCCTGTATTCTGCCGATTGTGACTGGTTGATCTTTTAAGCCCACATTGTTTTGGTGGTGCATTAACTTAATGATCCTAAAGATCGATCGCACTTTCAGGGAGAATTGAGGATCACCTGACTGAGGCACTGTGTTTTGTTGTGGGAGTGGCAGGTTGCGCCGTTCTCCGCGGGGATCCGTCCATTTTGGACGTTTATAAGGGGCCTGTGTGTTTTTTTGTGTGTTTGTGCACTGTTGCACAGGACGCGGCTGCACGGTTCGGGAGCGAGCTCGTGAGCGCTGTCCTGCTGACTGTCGGCGGGCGGGTCCACCATTTTGTTTGTTTACATACTGGGGTCTGCGGCCCGCGACACGCTGTGGCAGCGGTGCCGCATCATAATAGGGCCGACTCCAGTATGCTTCCTCAGGCAATCGTTCCGTCCTTCGCCATGCCATTAATGGCTGCGGCCCAGCGCCATCGCTCGAAGCCGCGTCCTGCACTCTGAACCCCGACTCGTAATGTCGGGATTGCCAGCGTCCTCTCCCGGGACTGCGTGGACGAGTCCAGCCAGGGCGAGACCGGCCATCACGGAACGGAGGCAAGAGTGCGTGTCCCACCACGTCACACCGCCGATTGCCCGGAAGTTCCCGAGCGATCACGAAGCCAGCATCGCCTCGGTAACGCCCGGCCAACACGTCAGCGTACGAGCGGCGTCTGTCCGGCCACGATAAGTGCCGTCCAGTGCCCCTCTCGTGTGGATTTTGTTCTTGCGGAGCGAATCGCTGTGGATTCCTCCGTCTTTTGCGAGAGACAAGTGTCCATTCGCCATCGTGCGCATCCATTTCCGGTATGTCACAAGTGTTTAAACAATCCACAAAACAGTATTTTATCACTTTTGAATTAAATACTTAGCTTTTAGTGGAGTCCCAGGTGTTTGGTTTAATCTCCTATAACTTAAGTAATTACAACAAGAACTCTAGCGACGCGTTTCGACTTAAATTATGTCTTCTTCAGGCTGTCTTGTTGATCGTGTGTGTTCTCTCTCTGGAAGATCAGGAGAAAGGGGTCAAGCTGCAGGTAGGACTTCCGGTTCAGCTCAGCGGTCTGCCTGGCCGGAAGGGGAGGATCGGTTGTCCAGGTGACGTCCATGTGTTGACTGCCACATTCCCAGCATCGTCTCACCCGATTGGTGGACCTCTACCTGTGTTAGACTGAGCCTTTAACACATGATTTCCATACACACAACAATAATTTTAAACTTTAAATGAATCAGCATGACAGAGATACAATATTAAGCATTCTCTTTAGACTGATTTGCACTGTTTTTTATTGATTTTAATGTTTTTATTTATTTATTACACTCTCCTCAACGTTTTAAAATTAATTAAAGTTGTTCCCGTTTGTTATTGTGTTCAAAAAACATTCTATAAGTTCTAATTAACTTTCCTGCCTGTGTCAGATACAGTTGCATCTGTTTGTCCACAGGATGGCAGATACAGTTGCATCTGTTTGTCCACCGGATGGCAGCGGTGATCCGGGTTGGGATTCACCTAATGTTCTTTTGAAACAACAATAAACTACAACTGTGAAAACATCATGATCATGTCAATTTTATTAATTCCTCAGAACCTGCATAATTTTAGTTAAACTATTATGACCTTTAATGCCCTGTTAGTTTAATCCCAAAGCCCCAGTCTAGGTTTGATAAGCCCTAAGTAACCATAATCAAATGTTTTTATGTTCTTTAAAGCTTTTTAAGATTCCCACAAAGATGTTGGGGTTAAAATCAAGCTTAAGGGTTAGGGTTCAAATTAATGGGGGTTAGGGTTAACTTTTAAGGTTAGGTTAGGGTTAGGGTTAGGGTTAGGGTTAGGGTTAGGGTTAGAGTTAGGGTTAGAGTTAGGGTTAGGGTTAGGGTTAGGGTTAGGGTTAGGGTTAGAGTTAGGGTTAGGGTTAGAGTTAGGGTTAGGGTTAGGGTTAGGGTTAGGGTTAGGGTTAGAGTTAGGGTTAGGGTTAGGGTTAGGTTTGGGTCAAGGGGGGCATGGGTCACCCACTGTCAAAGCGGGTTCCCCAGCCGGTGCACTCGCCATCGCACGTCCTTGTTTCAGCCACACCGACCACCATTTGCATCAAAAATTCGGCCTTTCAGACCGTACATGTATAGTTGGGGTTAGCGTGTTTCCACACTGAGGTTAAGGTTAGGGTTAGGTTATGGTAAGGGTTAGGGGAGAGGTCACAGGGTGAAAAGCCCTTCAAAAAATTAGCCTAGTTAGGCATAAGTACTGTTACTAATACAGTTTTTCCCTCCCATTCCCATGGTTTGAGGCCTCTTTAGTTTTTTCCATGCCCTGTTGCAACGTTTCGACCTCTCGTGGGGTCTTCATCAGGCTAGGGCAGGAAATGACGCTTCCAACGGCACTATTTGGCTCCTGGGCCGGCCGGAGCAATGACTCGACGACACTAGGCTCCCTGGCTGGTCGGAGCATTGACTCTACGACACTTAGGCTCTCTGGCGGGTCGGAGCAATGACTCCACGACACTCTTAGGCTCTCGGGCTGGTCGGAGTGAGGAGCTTCCACAGCATTGTGGCTCTATTGGCCCGCTGGAGCAAACGCATATGGCACCCCCGCGTTGAATGGCACCCCCTGATCAATCCAATAAACTACATTCCCTTACAAACCTCAGTTCGCCACACGGGTCGGGCCGGGTTCGCCCATCAGGCCCTTGTGTCACCTTTCACAAGCATTCCCTTACATACACACTCCGTGCCCTCTACACTCAAGTGAGAACAAGCCCCAACACATCTCCTTTTATACTCAAGCCAGCTCCTCCCTCATTGTTGTATGTCTACAGAGCTATGCTTGGTAATGATTGTATGCATCCATCCTTTTTTCCTTTTTTGTTTTAATACAGGTGTTTAGGTAAGTAATTTCCTTTTTTGCAGGTTTATTTATCAGGTAAGTATACAGGTAATTTATGTTGGCCTTTTACATTTGGATTTCTTTTCCCTTTTTCTACAGGCAAATTACAGGTGAGTATACAGATTTAATGAGGGTAAGTAATTAATGTGGCCTTTTGAGTTGGATTTCTTTTTTCCTTTTTTACAGGCAATTACAGGTAAGTAGACAGAGCACACAGGTAAGTAAAGTTATACATTTTAGGTGGAGTTTTGTCCATTTTAGTCACTCTGTTTTAATTAGGATGGCGGGGTCGGCGCAGCCTCGACAATAGTGGACATGTGAGGTACTGGCAGGGTTAGGTTTGGGTCAAGGGGGGCATGGGTCACCCACTGTCAAAGCGGGTTCCCCAGCCGGTGCACTCGCCATCGCACGTCCTTGTTTCAGCCACACCGACCACCATTTGCATCAAAAATTCGGCCTTTCAGACCGTACATGTATAGTTGGGGTTAGCGTGTTTCCACACTGAGGTTAAGGTTAGGGTTAGGTTATGGTAAGGGTTAGGGGAGAGGTCACAGGGTGAAAAGCCCTTCAAAAAATTAGCCTAGTTAGGCATAAGTACTGTTACTAATACAGTTTTTCCCTCCCATTCCCATGGTTTGAGGCCTCTTTAGTTTTTTCCATGCCCTGTTGCAACGTTTCGACCTCTCGTGGGGTCTTCATCAGGCTAGGGCAGGAAATGACGCTTCCAACGGCACTATTTGGCTCCTGGGCCGGCCGGAGCAATGACTCGACGACACTAGGCTCCCTGGCTGGTCGGAGCATTGACTCTACGACACTTAGGCTCTCTGGCGGGTCGGAGCAATGACTCCACGACACTCTTAGGCTCTCGGGCTGGTCGGAGTGAGGAGCTTCCACAGCATTGTGGCTCTATTGGCCCGCTGGAGCAAACGCATATGGCACCCCCGCGTTGAATGGCACCCCCTGATCAATCCAATAAACTACATTCCCTTACAAACCTCAGTTCGCCACACGGGTCGGGCCGGGTTCGCCCATCAGGCCCTTGTGTCACCTTTCACAAGCATTCCCTTACATACACACTCCGTGCCCTCTACACTCAAGTGAGAACAAGCCCCAACACATCTCCTTTTATACTCAAGCCAGCTCCTCCCTCATTGTTGTATGTCTACAGAGCTATGCTTGGTAATGATTGTATGCATCCATCCTTTTTTCCTTTTTTGTTTTAATACAGGTGTTTAGGTAAGTAATTTCCTTTTTTGCAGGTTTATTTATCAGGTAAGTATACAGGTAATTTATGTTGGCCTTTTACATTTGGATTTCTTTTCCCTTTTTCTACAGGCAAATTACAGGTGAGTATACAGATTTAATGAGGGTAAGTAATTAATGTGGCCTTTTGAGTTGGATTTCTTTTTTCCTTTTTTACAGGCAATTACAGGTAAGTAGACAGAGCACACAGGTAAGTAAAGTTATACATTTTAGGTGGAGTTTTGTCCATTTTAGTCACTCTGTTTTAATTAGGATGGCGGGGTCGGCGCAGCCTCGACAATAGTGGACATGTGAGGTACTGGCAGGGTTAGGTTTGGGTCAAGGGGGGCATGGGTCACCCACTGTCAAAGCGGGTTCCCCAGCCGGTGCACTCGCCATCGCACGTCCTTGTTTCAGCCACACCGACCACCATTTGCATCAAAAATTCGGCCTTTCAGACCGTACATGTATAGTTGGGGTTAGCGTGTTTCCACACTGAGGTTAAGGTTAGGGTTAGGTTATGGTAAGGGTTAGGGGAGAGGTCACAGGGTGAAAAGCCCTTCAAAAAATTAGCCTAGTTAGGCATAAGTACTGTTACTAATACAGTTTTTCCCTCCCATTCCCATGGTTTGAGGCCTCTTTAGTTTTTTCCATGCCCTGTTGCAACGTTTCGACCTCTCGTGGGGTCTTCATCAGGCTAGGGCAGGAAATGACGCTTCCAACGGCACTATTTGGCTCCTGGGCCGGCCGGAGCAATGACTCGACGACACTAGGCTCCCTGGCTGGTCGGAGCATTGACTCTACGACACTTAGGCTCTCTGGCGGGTCGGAGCAATGACTCCACGACACTCTTAGGCTCTCGGGCTGGTCGGAGTGAGGAGCTTCCACAGCATTGTGGCTCTATTGGCCCGCTGGAGCAAACGCATATGGCACCCCCGCGTTGAATGGCACCCCCTGATCAATCCAATAAACTACATTCCCTTACAAACCTCAGTTCGCCACACGGGTCGGGCCGGGTTCGCCCATCAGGCCCTTGTGTCACCTTTCACAAGCATTCCCTTACATACACACTCCGTGCCCTCTACACTCAAGTGAGAACAAGCCCCAACACATCTCCTTTTATACTCAAGCCAGCTCCTCCCTCATTGTTGTATGTCTACAGAGCTATGCTTGGTAATGATTGTATGCATCCATCCTTTTTTCCTTTTTTGTTTTAATACAGGTGTTTAGGTAAGTAATTTCCTTTTTTGCAGGTTTATTTATCAGGTAAGTATACAGGTAATTTATGTTGGCCTTTTACATTTGGATTTCTTTTCCCTTTTTCTACAGGCAAATTACAGGTGAGTATACAGATTTAATGAGGGTAAGTAATTAATGTGGCCTTTTGAGTTGGATTTCTTTTTTCCTTTTTTACAGGCAATTACAGGTAAGTAGACAGAGCACACAGGTAAGTAAAGTTATACATTTTAGGTGGAGTTTTGTCCATTTTAGTCACTCTGTTTTAATTAGGATGGCGGGGTCGGCGCAGCCTCGACAATAGTGGACATGTGAGGTACTGGCAGGGTTAGGTTTGGGTCAAGGGGGGCATGGGTCACCCACTGTCAAAGCGGGTTCCCCAGCCGGTGCACTCGCCATCGCACGTCCTTGTTTCAGCCACACCGACCACCATTTGCATCAAAAATTCGGCCTTTCAGACCGTACATGTATAGTTGGGGTTAGCGTGTTTCCACACTGAGGTTAAGGTTAGGGTTAGGTTATGGTAAGGGTTAGGGGAGAGGTCACAGGGTGAAAAGCCCTTCAAAAAATTAGCCTAGTTAGGCATAAGTACTGTTACTAATACAGTTTTTCCCTCCCATTCCCATGGTTTGAGGCCTCTTTAGTTTTTTCCATGCCCTGTTGCAACGTTTCGACCTCTCGTGGGGTCTTCATCAGGCTAGGGCAGGAAATGACGCTTCCAACGGCACTATTTGGCTCCTGGGCCGGCCGGAGCAATGACTCGACGACACTAGGCTCCCTGGCTGGTCGGAGCATTGACTCTACGACACTTAGGCTCTCTGGCGGGTCGGAGCAATGACTCCACGACACTCTTAGGCTCTCGGGCTGGTCGGAGTGAGGAGCTTCCACAGCATTGTGGCTCTATTGGCCCGCTGGAGCAAACGCATATGGCACCCCCGCGTTGAATGGCACCCCCTGATCAATCCAATAAACTACATTCCCTTACAAACCTCAGTTCGCCACACGGGTCGGGCCGGGTTCGCCCATCAGGCCCTTGTGTCACCTTTCACAAGCATTCCCTTACATACACACTCCGTGCCCTCTACACTCAAGTGAGAACAAGCCCCAACACATCTCCTTTTATACTCAAGCCAGCTCCTCCCTCATTGTTGTATGTCTACAGAGCTATGCTTGGTAATGATTGTATGCATCCATCCTTTTTTCCTTTTTTGTTTTAATACAGGTGTTTAGGTAAGTAATTTCCTTTTTTGCAGGTTTATTTATCAGGTAAGTATACAGGTAATTTATGTTGGCCTTTTACATTTGGATTTCTTTTCCCTTTTTCTACAGGCAAATTACAGGTGAGTATACAGATTTAATGAGGGTAAGTAATTAATGTGGCCTTTTGAGTTGGATTTCTTTTTTCCTTTTTTACAGGCAATTACAGGTAAGTAGACAGAGCACACAGGTAAGTAAAGTTATACATTTTAGGTGGAGTTTTGTCCATTTTAGTCACTCTGTTTTAATTAGGATGGCGGGGTCGGCGCAGCCTCGACAATAGTGGACATGTGAGGTACTGGCAGGGTTAGGTTTGGGTCAAGGGGGGCATGGGTCACCCACTGTCAAAGCGGGTTCCCCAGCCGGTGCACTCGCCATCGCACGTCCTTGTTTCAGCCACACCGACCACCATTTGCATCAAAAATTCGGCCTTTCAGACCGTACATGTATAGTTGGGGTTAGCGTGTTTCCACACTGAGGTTAAGGTTAGGGTTAGGTTATGGTAAGGGTTAGGGGAGAGGTCACAGGGTGAAAAGCCCTTCAAAAAATTAGCCTAGTTAGGCATAAGTACTGTTACTAATACAGTTTTTCCCTCCCATTCCCATGGTTTGAGGCCTCTTTAGTTTTTTCCATGCCCTGTTGCAACGTTTCGACCTCTCGTGGGGTCTTCATCAGGCTAGGGCAGGAAATGACGCTTCCAACGGCACTATTTGGCTCCTGGGCCGGCCGGAGCAATGACTCGACGACACTAGGCTCCCTGGCTGGTCGGAGCATTGACTCTACGACACTTAGGCTCTCTGGCGGGTCGGAGCAATGACTCCACGACACTCTTAGGCTCTCGGGCTGGTCGGAGTGAGGAGCTTCCACAGCATTGTGGCTCTATTGGCCCGCTGGAGCAAACGCATATGGCACCCCCGCGTTGAATGGCACCCCCTGATCAATCCAATAAACTACATTCCCTTACAAACCTCAGTTCGCCACACGGGTCGGGCCGGGTTCGCCCATCAGGCCCTTGTGTCACCTTTCACAAGCATTCCCTTACATACACACTCCGTGCCCTCTACACTCAAGTGAGAACAAGCCCCAACACATCTCCTTTTATACTCAAGCCAGCTCCTCCCTCATTGTTGTATGTCTACAGAGCTATGCTTGGTAATGATTGTATGCATCCATCCTTTTTTCCTTTTTTGTTTTAATACAGGTGTTTAGGTAAGTAATTTCCTTTTTTGCAGGTTTATTTATCAGGTAAGTATACAGGTAATTTATGTTGGCCTTTTACATTTGGATTTCTTTTCCCTTTTTCTACAGGCAAATTACAGGTGAGTATACAGATTTAATGAGGGTAAGTAATTAATGTGGCCTTTTGAGTTGGATTTCTTTTTTCCTTTTTTACAGGCAATTACAGGTAAGTAGACAGAGCACACAGGTAAGTAAAGTTATACATTTTAGGTGGAGTTTTGTCCATTTTAGTCACTCTGTTTTAATTAGGATGGCGGGGTCGGCGCAGCCTCGACAATAGTGGACATGTGAGGTACTGGCAGGGTTAGGTTTGGGTCAAGGGGGGCATGGGTCACCCACTGTCAAAGCGGGTTCCCCAGCCGGTGCACTCGCCATCGCACGTCCTTGTTTCAGCCACACCGACCACCATTTGCATCAAAAATTCGGCCTTTCAGACCGTACATGTATAGTTGGGGTTAGCGTGTTTCCACACTGAGGTTAAGGTTAGGGTTAGGTTATGGTAAGGGTTAGGGGAGAGGTCACAGGGTGAAAAGCCCTTCAAAAAATTAGCCTAGTTAGGCATAAGTACTGTTACTAATACAGTTTTTCCCTCCCATTCCCATGGTTTGAGGCCTCTTTAGTTTTTTCCATGCCCTGTTGCAACGTTTCGACCTCTCGTGGGGTCTTCATCAGGCTAGGGCAGGAAATGACGCTTCCAACGGCACTATTTGGCTCCTGGGCCGGCCGGAGCAATGACTCGACGACACTAGGCTCCCTGGCTGGTCGGAGCATTGACTCTACGACACTTAGGCTCTCTGGCGGGTCGGAGCAATGACTCCACGACACTCTTAGGCTCTCGGGCTGGTCGGAGTGAGGAGCTTCCACAGCATTGTGGCTCTATTGGCCCGCTGGAGCAAACGCATATGGCACCCCCGCGTTGAATGGCACCCCCTGATCAATCCAATAAACTACATTCCCTTACAAACCTCAGTTCGCCACACGGGTCGGGCCGGGTTCGCCCATCAGGCCCTTGTGTCACCTTTCACAAGCATTCCCTTACATACACACTCCGTGCCCTCTACACTCAAGTGAGAACAAGCCCCAACACATCTCCTTTTATACTCAAGCCAGCTCCTCCCTCATTGTTGTATGTCTACAGAGCTATGCTTGGTAATGATTGTATGCATCCATCCTTTTTTCCTTTTTTGTTTTAATACAGGTGTTTAGGTAAGTAATTTCCTTTTTTGCAGGTTTATTTATCAGGTAAGTATACAGGTAATTTATGTTGGCCTTTTACATTTGGATTTCTTTTCCCTTTTTCTACAGGCAAATTACAGGTGAGTATACAGATTTAATGAGGGTAAGTAATTAATGTGGCCTTTTGAGTTGGATTTCTTTTTTCCTTTTTTACAGGCAATTACAGGTAAGTAGACAGAGCACACAGGTAAGTAAAGTTATACATTTTAGGTGGAGTTTTGTCCATTTTAGTCACTCTGTTTTAATTAGGATGGCGGGGTCGGCGCAGCCTCGACAATAGTGGACATGTGAGGTACTGGCAGGGTTAGGTTTGGGTCAAGGGGGGCATGGGTCACCCACTGTCAAAGCGGGTTCCCCAGCCGGTGCACTCGCCATCGCACGTCCTTGTTTCAGCCACACCGACCACCATTTGCATCAAAAATTCGGCCTTTCAGACCGTACATGTATAGTTGGGGTTAGCGTGTTTCCACACTGAGGTTAAGGTTAGGGTTAGGTTATGGTAAGGGTTAGGGGAGAGGTCACAGGGTGAAAAGCCCTTCAAAAAATTAGCCTAGTTAGGCATAAGTACTGTTACTAATACAGTTTTTCCCTCCCATTCCCATGGTTTGAGGCCTCTTTAGTTTTTTCCATGCCCTGTTGCAACGTTTCGACCTCTCGTGGGGTCTTCATCAGGCTAGGGCAGGAAATGACGCTTCCAACGGCACTATTTGGCTCCTGGGCCGGCCGGAGCAATGACTCGACGACACTAGGCTCCCTGGCTGGTCGGAGCATTGACTCTACGACACTTAGGCTCTCTGGCGGGTCGGAGCAATGACTCCACGACACTCTTAGGCTCTCGGGCTGGTCGGAGTGAGGAGCTTCCACAGCATTGTGGCTCTATTGGCCCGCTGGAGCAAACGCATATGGCACCCCCGCGTTGAATGGCACCCCCTGATCAATCCAATAAACTACATTCCCTTACAAACCTCAGTTCGCCACACGGGTCGGGCCGGGTTCGCCCATCAGGCCCTTGTGTCACCTTTCACAAGCATTCCCTTACATACACACTCCGTGCCCTCTACACTCAAGTGAGAACAAGCCCCAACACATCTCCTTTTATACTCAAGCCAGCTCCTCCCTCATTGTTGTATGTCTACAGAGCTATGCTTGGTAATGATTGTATGCATCCATCCTTTTTTCCTTTTTTGTTTTAATACAGGTGTTTAGGTAAGTAATTTCCTTTTTTGCAGGTTTATTTATCAGGTAAGTATACAGGTAATTTATGTTGGCCTTTTACATTTGGATTTCTTTTCCCTTTTTCTACAGGCAAATTACAGGTGAGTATACAGATTTAATGAGGGTAAGTAATTAATGTGGCCTTTTGAGTTGGATTTCTTTTTTCCTTTTTTACAGGCAATTACAGGTAAGTAGACAGAGCACACAGGTAAGTAAAGTTATACATTTTAGGTGGAGTTTTGTCCATTTTAGTCACTCTGTTTTAATTAGGATGGCGGGGTCGGCGCAGCCTCGACAATAGTGGACATGTGAGGTACTGGCAGGGTTAGGTTTGGGTCAAGGGGGGCATGGGTCACCCACTGTCAAAGCGGGTTCCCCAGCCGGTGCACTCGCCATCGCACGTCCTTGTTTCAGCCACACCGACCACCATTTGCATCAAAAATTCGGCCTTTCAGACCGTACATGTATAGTTGGGGTTAGCGTGTTTCCACACTGAGGTTAAGGTTAGGGTTAGGTTATGGTAAGGGTTAGGGGAGAGGTCACAGGGTGAAAAGCCCTTCAAAAAATTAGCCTAGTTAGGCATAAGTACTGTTACTAATACAGTTTTTCCCTCCCATTCCCATGGTTTGAGGCCTCTTTAGTTTTTTCCATGCCCTGTTGCAACGTTTCGACCTCTCGTGGGGTCTTCATCAGGCTAGGGCAGGAAATGACGCTTCCAACGGCACTATTTGGCTCCTGGGCCGGCCGGAGCAATGACTCGACGACACTAGGCTCCCTGGCTGGTCGGAGCATTGACTCTACGACACTTAGGCTCTCTGGCGGGTCGGAGCAATGACTCCACGACACTCTTAGGCTCTCGGGCTGGTCGGAGTGAGGAGCTTCCACAGCATTGTGGCTCTATTGGCCCGCTGGAGCAAACGCATATGGCACCCCCGCGTTGAATGGCACCCCCTGATCAATCCAATAAACTACATTCCCTTACAAACCTCAGTTCGCCACACGGGTCGGGCCGGGTTCGCCCATCAGGCCCTTGTGTCACCTTTCACAAGCATTCCCTTACATACACACTCCGTGCCCTCTACACTCAAGTGAGAACAAGCCCCAACACATCTCCTTTTATACTCAAGCCAGCTCCTCCCTCATTGTTGTATGTCTACAGAGCTATGCTTGGTAATGATTGTATGCATCCATCCTTTTTTCCTTTTTTGTTTTAATACAGGTGTTTAGGTAAGTAATTTCCTTTTTTGCAGGTTTATTTATCAGGTAAGTATACAGGTAATTTATGTTGGCCTTTTACATTTGGATTTCTTTTCCCTTTTTCTACAGGCAAATTACAGGTGAGTATACAGATTTAATGAGGGTAAGTAATTAATGTGGCCTTTTGAGTTGGATTTCTTTTTTCCTTTTTTACAGGCAATTACAGGTAAGTAGACAGAGCACACAGGTAAGTAAAGTTATACATTTTAGGTGGAGTTTTGTCCATTTTAGTCACTCTGTTTTAATTAGGATGGCGGGGTCGGCGCAGCCTCGACAATAGTGGACATGTGAGGTACTGGCAGGGTTAGGTTTGGGTCAAGGGGGGCATGGGTCACCCACTGTCAAAGCGGGTTCCCCAGCCGGTGCACTCGCCATCGCACGTCCTTGTTTCAGCCACACCGACCACCATTTGCATCAAAAATTCGGCCTTTCAGACCGTACATGTATAGTTGGGGTTAGCGTGTTTCCACACTGAGGTTAAGGTTAGGGTTAGGTTATGGTAAGGGTTAGGGGAGAGGTCACAGGGTGAAAAGCCCTTCAAAAAATTAGCCTAGTTAGGCATAAGTACTGTTACTAATACAGTTTTTCCCTCCCATTCCCATGGTTTGAGGCCTCTTTAGTTTTTTCCATGCCCTGTTGCAACGTTTCGACCTCTCGTGGGGTCTTCATCAGGCTAGGGCAGGAAATGACGCTTCCAACGGCACTATTTGGCTCCTGGGCCGGCCGGAGCAATGACTCGACGACACTAGGCTCCCTGGCTGGTCGGAGCATTGACTCTACGACACTTAGGCTCTCTGGCGGGTCGGAGCAATGACTCCACGACACTCTTAGGCTCTCGGGCTGGTCGGAGTGAGGAGCTTCCACAGCATTGTGGCTCTATTGGCCCGCTGGAGCAAACGCATATGGCACCCCCGCGTTGAATGGCACCCCCTGATCAATCCAATAAACTACATTCCCTTACAAACCTCAGTTCGCCACACGGGTCGGGCCGGGTTCGCCCATCAGGCCCTTGTGTCACCTTTCACAAGCATTCCCTTACATACACACTCCGTGCCCTCTACACTCAAGTGAGAACAAGCCCCAACACATCTCCTTTTATACTCAAGCCAGCTCCTCCCTCATTGTTGTATGTCTACAGAGCTATGCTTGGTAATGATTGTATGCATCCATCCTTTTTTCCTTTTTTGTTTTAATACAGGTGTTTAGGTAAGTAATTTCCTTTTTTGCAGGTTTATTTATCAGGTAAGTATACAGGTAATTTATGTTGGCCTTTTACATTTGGATTTCTTTTCCCTTTTTCTACAGGCAAATTACAGGTGAGTATACAGATTTAATGAGGGTAAGTAATTAATGTGGCCTTTTGAGTTGGATTTCTTTTTTCCTTTTTTACAGGCAATTACAGGTAAGTAGACAGAGCACACAGGTAAGTAAAGTTATACATTTTAGGTGGAGTTTTGTCCATTTTAGTCACTCTGTTTTAATTAGGATGGCGGGGTCGGCGCAGCCTCGACAATAGTGGACATGTGAGGTACTGGCAGGGTTAGGTTTGGGTCAAGGGGGGCATGGGTCACCCACTGTCAAAGCGGGTTCCCCAGCCGGTGCACTCGCCATCGCACGTCCTTGTTTCAGCCACACCGACCACCATTTGCATCAAAAATTCGGCCTTTCAGACCGTACATGTATAGTTGGGGTTAGCGTGTTTCCACACTGAGGTTAAGGTTAGGGTTAGGTTATGGTAAGGGTTAGGGGAGAGGTCACAGGGTGAAAAGCCCTTCAAAAAATTAGCCTAGTTAGGCATAAGTACTGTTACTAATACAGTTTTTCCCTCCCATTCCCATGGTTTGAGGCCTCTTTAGTTTTTTCCATGCCCTGTTGCAACGTTTCGACCTCTCGTGGGGTCTTCATCAGGCTAGGGCAGGAAATGACGCTTCCAACGGCACTATTTGGCTCCTGGGCCGGCCGGAGCAATGACTCGACGACACTAGGCTCCCTGGCTGGTCGGAGCATTGACTCTACGACACTTAGGCTCTCTGGCGGGTCGGAGCAATGACTCCACGACACTCTTAGGCTCTCGGGCTGGTCGGAGTGAGGAGCTTCCACAGCATTGTGGCTCTATTGGCCCGCTGGAGCAAACGCATATGGCACCCCCGCGTTGAATGGCACCCCCTGATCAATCCAATAAACTACATTCCCTTACAAACCTCAGTTCGCCACACGGGTCGGGCCGGGTTCGCCCATCAGGCCCTTGTGTCACCTTTCACAAGCATTCCCTTACATACACACTCCGTGCCCTCTACACTCAAATGAGAACAAGCCCCAACACATCTCCTTTTATACTCAAGCCAGCTCCTCCCTCATTGTTGTATGTCTACAGAGCTATGCTTGGTAATGATTGTATGCATCCATCCTTTTTTCCTTTTTTGTTTTAATACAGGTGTTTAGGTAAGTAATTTCCTTTTTTGCAGGTTTATTTATCAGGTAAGTATACAGGTAATTTATGTTGGCCTTTTACATTTGGATTTCTTTTCCCTTTTTCTACAGGCAAATTACAGGTGAGTATACAGATTAATGAGGGTAAGTAATTAATGTGGCCTTTTGAGTTGGATTTCTTTTTTCCTTTTTTACAGGCAATTACAGGTAAGTAGACAGAGCACACAGGTAAGTAAAGTTATACATTTTAGGTGGAGTTTTGTCCATTTTAGTCACTCTGTTTTAATTTAGGATGGCGGGGTCGGCGCAGCCTCGACAATAGTGGACATGTGAGGTACTGGCAGGGTTAGGTTTGGGTCAAGGGGGGCATGGGTCACCCACTGTCAAAGCGGGTTCCCCAGCCGGTGCACTCGCCATCGCACGTCCTTGTTTCAGCCACACCGACCACCATTTGCATCAAAAATTCGGCCTTTCAGACCGTACATGTATAGTTGGGGTTAGCGTGTTTCCACACTGAGGTTAAGGTTAGGGTTAGGTTATGGTAAGGGTTAGGGGAGAGGTCACAGGGTGAAAAGCCCTTCAAAAAATTAGCCTAGTTAGGCATAAGTACTGTTACTAATACAGTTTTTCCCTCCCATTCCCATGGTTTGAGGCCTCTTTAGTTTTTTCCATGCCCTGTTGCAACGTTTCGACCTCTCGTGGGGTCTTCATCAGGCTAGGGCAGGAAATGACGCTTCCAACGGCACTATTTGGCTCCTGGGCCGGCCGGAGCAATGACTCGACGACACTAGGCTCCCTGGCTGGTCGGAGCATTGACTCTACGACACTTAGGCTCTCTGGCGGGTCGGAGCAATGACTCCACGACACTCTTAGGCTCTCGGGCTGGTCGGAGTGAGGAGCTTCCACAGCATTGTGGCTCTATTGGCCCGCTGGAGCAAACGCATATGGCACCCCCGCGTTGAATGGCACCCCCTGATCAATCCAATAAACTACATTCCCTTACAAACCTCAGTTCGCCACACGGGTCGGGCCGGGTTCGCCCATCAGGCCCTTGTGTCACCTTTCACAAGCATTCCCTTACATACACACTCCGTGCCCTCTACACTCAAATGAGAACAAGCCCCAACACATCTCCTTTTATACTCAAGCCAGCTCCTCCCTCATTGTTGTATGTCTACAGAGCTATGCTTGGTAATGATTGTATGCATCCATCCTTTTTTCCTTTTTTGTTTTAATACAGGTGTTTAGGTAAGTAATTTCCTTTTTTGCAGGTTTATTTATCAGGTAAGTATACAGGTAATTTATGTTGGCCTTTTACATTTGGATTTCTTTTCCCTTTTTCTACAGGCAAATTACAGGTGAGTATACAGATTAATGAGGGTAAGTAATTAATGTGGCCTTTTGAGTTGGATTTCTTTTTTCCTTTTTTACAGGCAATTACAGGTAAGTAGACAGAGCACACAGGTAAGTAAAGTTATACATTTTAGGTGGAGTTTTGTCCATTTTAGTCACTCTGTTTTAATTTAGGATGGCGGGGTCGGCGCAGCCTCGACAATAGTGGACATGTGAGGTACTGGCAGGGTTAGGTTTGGGTCAAGGGGGGCATGGGTCACCCACTGTCAAAGCGGGTTCCCCAGCCGGTGCACTCGCCATCGCACGTCCTTGTTTCAGCCACACCGACCACCATTTGCATCAAAAATTCGGCCTTTCAGACCGTACATGTATAGTTGGGGTTAGCGTGTTTCCACACTGAGGTTAAGGTTAGGGTTAGGTTATGGTAAGGGTTAGGGGAGAGGTCACAGGGTGAAAAGCCCTTCAAAAAATTAGCCTAGTTAGGCATAAGTACTGTTACTAATACAGTTTTTCCCTCCCATTCCCATGGTTTGAGGCCTCTTTAGTTTTTTCCATGCCCTGTTGCAACGTTTCGACCTCTCGTGGGGTCTTCATCAGGCTAGGGCAGGAAATGACGCTTCCAACGGCACTATTTGGCTCCTGGGCCGGCCGGAGCAATGACTCGACGACACTAGGCTCCCTGGCTGGTCGGAGCATTGACTCTACGACACTTAGGCTCTCTGGCGGGTCGGAGCAATGACTCCACGACACTCTTAGGCTCTCGGGCTGGTCGGAGTGAGGAGCTTCCACAGCATTGTGGCTCTATTGGCCCGCTGGAGCAAACGCATATGGCACCCCCGCGTTGAATGGCACCCCTGATCAATCCAATAAACTACATTCCCTTACAAACCTCAGTTCGCCACACGGGTCGGGCCGGGTTCGCCCATCAGGCCCTTGTGTCACCTTTCACAAGCATTCCCTTACATACACACTCCGTGCCCTCTACACTCAAATGAGAACAAGCCCCAACACATCTCCTTTTATACTCAAGCCAGCTCCTCCCTCATTGTTGTATGTCTACAGAGCTATGCTTGGTAATGATTGTATGCATCCATCCTTTTTTCCTTTTTTGTTTTAATACAGGTGTTTAGGTAAGTAATTTCCTTTTTTGCAGGTTTATTTATCAGGTAAGTATACAGGTAATTTATGTTGGCCTTTTACATTTGGATTTCTTTTCCCTTTTTCTACAGGCAAATTACAGGTGAGTATACAGATTAATGAGGGTAAGTAATTAATGTGGCCTTTTGAGTTGGATTTCTTTTTTCCTTTTTTACAGGCAATTACAGGTAAGTAGACAGAGCACACAGGTAAGTAAAGTTATACATTTTAGGTGGAGTTTTGTCCATTTTAGTCACTCTGTTTTAATTTAGGATGGCGGGGTCGGCGCAGCCTCGACAATAGTGGACATGTGAGGTACTGGCAGGGTTAGGTTTGGGTCAAGGGGGGCATGGGTCACCCACTGTCAAAGCGGGTTCCCCAGCCGGTGCACTCGCCATCGCACGTCCTTGTTTCAGCCACACCGACCACCATTTGCATCAAAAATTCGGCCTTTCAGACCGTACATGTATAGTTGGGGTTAGCGTGTTTCCACACTGAGGTTAAGGTTAGGGTTAGGTTATGGTAAGGGTTAGGGGAGAGGTCACAGGGTGAAAAGCCCTTCAAAAAATTAGCCTAGTTAGGCATAAGTACTGTTACTAATACAGTTTTTCCCTCCCATTCCCATGGTTTGAGGCCTCTTTAGTTTTTTCCATGCCCTGTTGCAACGTTTCGACCTCTCGTGGGGTCTTCATCAGGCTAGGGCAGGAAATGACGCTTCCAACGGCACTATTTGGCTCCTGGGCCGGCCGGAGCAATGACTCGACGACACTAGGCTCCCTGGCTGGTCGGAGCATTGACTCTACGACACTTAGGCTCTCTGGCGGGTCGGAGCAATGACTCCACGACACTCTTAGGCTCTCGGGCTGGTCGGAGTGAGGAGCTTCCACAGCATTGTGGCTCTATTGGCCCGCTGGAGCAAACGCATATGGCACCCCCGCGTTGAATGGCACCCCCTGATCAATCCAATAAACTACATTCCCTTACAAACCTCAGTTCGCCACACGGGTCGGGCCGGGTTCGCCCATCAGGCCCTTGTGTCACCTTTCACAAGCATTCCCTTACATACACACTCCGTGCCCTCTACACTCAAATGAGAACAAGCCCCAACACATCTCCTTTTATACTCAAGCCAGCTCCTCCCTCATTGTTGTATGTCTACAGAGCTATGCTTGGTAATGATTGTATGCATCCATCCTTTTTCCTTTTTTGTTTTAATACAGGTGTTTAGGTAAGTAATTTCCTTTTTTGCAGGTTTATTTATCAGGTAAGTATACAGGTAATTTATGTTGGCCTTTTACATTTGGATTTCTTTTCCCTTTTTCTACAGGCAAATTACAGGTGAGTATACAGATTAATGAGGGTAAGTAATTAATGTGGCCTTTTGAGTTGGATTTCTTTTTTCCTTTTTTACAGGCAATTACAGGTAAGTAGACAGAGCACACAGGTAAGTAAAGTTATACATTTTAGGTGGAGTTTTGTCCATTTTAGTCACTCTGTTTTAATTTAGGATGGCGGGGTCGGCGCAGCCTCGACAATAGTGGACATGTGAGGTACTGGCAGGGTTAGGTTTGGGTCAAGGGGGGCATGGGTCACCCACTGTCAAAGCGGGTTCCCCAGCCGGTGCACTCGCCATCGCACGTCCTTGTTTCAGCCACACCGACCACCATTTGCATCAAAAATTCGGCCTTTCAGACCGTACATGTATAGTTGGGGTTAGCGTGTTTCCACACTGAGGTTAAGGTTAGGGTTAGGTTATGGTAAGGGTTAGGGGAGAGGTCACAGGGTGAAAAGCCCTTCAAAAAATTAGCCTAGTTAGGCATAAGTACTGTTACTAATACAGTTTTTCCCTCCCATTCCCATGGTTTGAGGCCTCTTTAGTTTTTTCCATGC